>NW_009940255.1:0-1093 GCF_000696875.1 Nestor notabilis
CTAACTATTCTTTGATTCTATGATTCTATGACTAGGACCATCCAAGAGGCAGGAGAACACAGCAGGTGTAAGAGTCCTCCTTTCAGCTGGAAAAAGCAGGTGGAAGGTCTGGTTTTGTTATTTTGGGTCTATGATGATGACTGTGACAACCCTAAGAAGATCCAATGGATGATAGAAATAGCTCGATAAACAGGGTGTTTCACAGGCAGGGCCACAGCTGGTGAACCCTGTGCATCTGGGAGGGCAGATTCAGAAGGACGAGCATCAGTGGTGCTTGAGGGTCTTGCAGCTCGAAGGTATCAGCATCTGCTTTAGCGTGTAGAGATTTGAAAGAAAAAGATGGACAAATGTGTCTTTCACATGTCAGATGTAACAGGTGTGGAGGAAGATCCATTAGCATGGGAGGAGATTTAATCGTACCTGAAAAGCAGAGAATAATGAAGTAGTTATGTCGCTTCTGGATCAGGCACCATGTTTTGTGGCCCTACAGTGGATGCTGTCAGTAATGCAAGCAGTTTTTTTTGGCCAAGTGTCATTTCCCTTCAAGAGCATGTTGATAAGAAGGTGAGACAATAAACCTGAGCTTGCAGACCAAGATGGCCACTGGCAGGTTGACAGTGGCTTTTTGTATGAACTCATGTGTGTCTACAGCAGGAAAAGCACCTGTCTTCTACAGTGAGGAGTGCTGGAGTCACAGAGTGACCCACCTCTACCTACCAAAGCACAGAAACCTCCCAGTATGCTCCAGGGACATAACAGGGACAGCTGGCTGTGGAGCAGGTCTTGCGAAGGAGTGGGACATAACACAGGTGTTTGGTATTCATCTGCATAATTTTCTATGCTCCTTTACACACCAGCTGAAAAACATGCCTTACATGTTGTCGTGGTTTAACCCCAGCTGGTAACTGAGCACCACACAAGCAAAGAAAACCAAGGAATTTGTTCACCACACCAGCAAGCAAGTGTTCATCCATCTCCAGGAAAGCAGGGCTCCATCATGCATAATGGTGACTTGGGAAGACAAATGCCATCACTCCAAACATCCCACGCTTCCTTCTTCTCTCCCCACTGTCGTGGTTTAAGCCCAGCCGGC
>NW_009940256.1:0-6710 GCF_000696875.1 Nestor notabilis
CCCTAACTATTCTATGATTCTATGATATCCTATCTTTAACCAGAAAATGTTTGCATCAAGGAGTGCATGCTAGTCTAGTCTCCAGATTCAGTCCCACACTTATTTTGCTATAATGATCTCTTAATTCTCAATTTATATATGGGAGCAAGCGAAACAATAACAGGCTTTTGCAGCTCCAATGTCCCTACTGGAAGTTGGGAAGCACCTGTTGTCCATTTTCTTTGCAGCAGATTTTCTTTTTTGTCATTTGATTACACTTAACCAGCACTTCATGAATCCCTGGTTCTTTCAAATACGTTTTGTTTTTTTCATCTGACGACAGAGACAGTTTGCTTCATATGATGATCCACTTGGATCTGCCTCAGAGACTCCCTATCAGTCACTGCTGCTTTGCTTTTCTGACACAAATGCATCAAACATTTCTTCCCAACCGCATATATGCTAAAGCACTGCTGATAATGCTGAATCTGCTGTACCTTAGTCTCATTTCCATTTCTGGCAAATCCAGGCTGTAACATGATCAAAGAACTGGCATTTCTCAGAACTTGTAGTTTGTGAATGTAGATTTTGAAGCAACCATACATCAGGCATAGGATTTCTAAGACTCTGTGAATTATAAATGGCCTTATGCTCTCAGAGGTAGGGAGGAGGGGGATGTCCACTGGCTTCTTTCCCTTTTCTGTTTAGCTTCAGAAATCTGCAATCACATTGAAATCTGCAATTAAAAATTGTATGCATTCTATGCTGCACAACAATTCACCACTATTATGTAAACCAGAGCATCACTAACAGATGTACAAACCAAATAGACACTGTGACATTTAATTTAATTTTGCTGATGTCTTGGGAAAATTACTCATGTGGAAAGATTAACACATACAGAAAGACTACAAAACCATACAAATATGCTTAATGGAAATGTTCCCACAACCTTGCATAGTAGTTCCCACCTGGGCTGAAAGCTTAATTACATCCTTAGCCTATGGCATTAATTAATAGCACAAATGAGGTTTCATTTTCCTATCGGATATATTGTTGTAATGCCAGCATGAACCCACTAGTGCCACCAAACCACACCTGAGAAACCAAGGAGTCATGTCTACAAGCAGGGATTGTATAGGATGATGACAGATAACATTGGACAATCTCCTCTGGCTTCATTCATACATTAACAAATCAACTGAGATTTATTTTATGATACATACAGCAGCACCACTAAATCTTTGTCCTTTTAAAAACACGTTTATTGAGTTTCAGGCTGGCAAAGCCAAGGATTACTCCAGAACAGCATTTTGAAGTATATCAAAACCATAGTAGGAAAGCATATCCCCTTCCATGAAGCAGCAGCTTACTGAACTGTAGATGCTTTGAAAACCAGGAAAACCAGGAGAAAGCAACTTCTTCCACACAGAGGTAGGAAATCAAGTTTTCATGTGTATTAGTGATCTGGAATGTTGCTGTCTTCTATCTTTCTGTGTTTTACATGTTTATACATAATAGGGCAACCTGCCAGCAGCTCCAGCCAAAACCAGCTGCAATGGCTTAGCTCTGAGTGGGTAGGTTTTCACTGGAGTAGCTCACAAAATAGGTACGTTGGTTTGTCAACATTTGGTTCTGAATATTGAGGCACTGCATACAGTGCTGACTGCCATTAGAAACATAACAAAATTGAGCAGTATGCCACTGCCACTAGAGCTAGAAAGCCAGGTATTTTGATTGACAGAAGCTCTCCTAATGCAGTCCCAAAGCTGAGGAATCTCATTTGCCTTCACATTTTGGCTTTCATCCACCATTCTGGCAATACAAAATAAAATCAACTGATGAAGATTCCCAAATTTCTTTAAAGACTCATATAAGGCCAAATCCATTTCCTATGTCTATGGCAAATATCAGAAAATTCAGAGTTAAGAATCTCCAGTAAACCCAGTTCTGTCTCCTTGATCTTACTTGTTTAGTGGGATTTTCATTACCACACCCTATTTCTTTGTACAGATGTTTTCTATAGGAGTCTTTTTCACAGTGTAGTCTGGAACCGTGCACAATTCATAAGCTGTCAGAAGGTGATTAATGGGCCACTAAAACTCAGTATCAAACATCCATGCATCTTTGCATACATACAAGCAAGAAAATAAGCAAGTTCATTACAGGAAAGCTGGTAAATAGATACTTAAAGATGAACCTAACACTTTCACTTTATAAATGAAAACTAGTGTGGGTGCATTACAAGGTCCTTTAATTTTATCTGAGGTGGCTATGTAGCCCTTGGACCAGATAAAAGAGCAGGAGGCTAGGTGATGTCCAGCCCACACTTCTGCAGCCATGCAACTTAGCATGTGCTGGGTTCCTTTCACCTGACACTCATGATGTTCACACTGAGCTGGGCTCCCTTCATTAGCAGTGGGCAACAGGCCTTGCTAGGAGATCAAGCCTTGCTCAGGCTTTTGAGATTGAAAATACACCACTAAGAGAGGTTAAATTAGTGTTTATCTAACGTTTCTTCAGATTTAGTTACATATAGGGCTGTGATCCTTCTTTCCTTGTACAGAAAAACTCCCACTAAGTTAATTCGTATTTTTTCCTTAAGCAGATGTACAAGATACAGTCCTTAGATTACAGGAAAAAATATGCAATTTCAATGTAAGTCAAGAGTGTTTGGTTCAGCTTTAAGTGCCTTGTAATAAGAAAAAAACTAAAAATCACCTCAGGGCACCCAAAGATAACAAATGCACTTCCAAGAGAAAGTATAGAGATCTGTAGTTACAGCAAAATGTGTATTCTGTCATTGTGTTGTGTGAGGTTTTGGTCTTTGCTAAGCAGCATGACCTATTTCCCAGCATCATGTGATTTTTGCATTGGAAGACTCTTCTGTAAGGAAGTACAATTAATTTGCCAGTGGAAAAGATAAAAATCTGATTTTCCTTAATTCTGCAAGATAAAATAGCATTATGTGGCATTTCTTTCCATTTATTTATTTAAAATTCATCACCCTTTTGAAAGATACGTATGTGTAAAGCATATGCACATACTTATGTGTTGCTGGCAGTAGGTAGTTCCATTAAAGTTTTTATTCAAAAAAATGTACAAGGCATCAGGAATATCCAAATTAAATTATGCTTGGATTTAATATGATTTAAAGTCCATCTCCCACCACAATGACAGTTAAGCATTTAGAAGTCTGAAGTGCATGAGGGGAATTTAAGCTGCTTTCTACACCTCCCAGGTGGTGCCTAAGTTTTCTGCTTAAATTTTGCTTAGCTGCCTGACACTTTTTCAGCTAAGCACATGAAGATGAAAATCTAGGGATGTCACCTCTGGCTAAAATGAAATGGTATCCCTAAAACAGGAATTCCGGTGTCCCAGTCCCATAAGCAACCCTGCCTATCAGACTTTATCAGTTCACTCCTAATGAAGACCAACACAAGAACTGAGAGAAGAGAGAAAAATAAAATAATCGAGCTGTACTGGAGACATCTGGAAGGGAACTGTTTATACAAACTCAACAACTTTTGAAAAGCTAGCCCCTTAAAGCATGCACAGTTAGGCACTCCAAATCAGCAGTCCTTTCCGAAATAACTGCTATATATGTATTTTTAGCTTGTGGCTTCTTTATTTCTAGCTGTATTTCTTCTAACATACTGGAAGTATTTGTAATTATGGTAATAGGACTTTTTTTAATGCTTATGCAATTCAAAAATGACCAAATGAAAGCTGACTACCCTTTCCCAAAGGAAAAAAAAAAAAAAAACAAAAGAAGAAAAAGATGAAGATGTTTTATGCATCACTGAATTTCAGCTTTAAGAGTAAATAATTTTCAGGTAATTGTTAGAAAGCTGTGTTCATAGGTCAGGTTCCTGTTCATTTGTCAGTATCAACAGCACAATCCTACAAAGAACACAATAAAGCAGAGAATACTGTAGTAATGACTATAAAGGCAATGTTGAACATTTGGTAAGCTAAGCGGATATTCAGTTAGGTTGGATTTAAAGTATTAACCTCTTCAGGAGATGAATTATGGCTTTCTCTATCTTTTGTGTCACATGCACATTAATGCATTGCGTCAGCATGTGGTAGGATAGGATGTGTTAACACTAGAAAACAAGTGTTGTTGTTATGGCATGCTTTCACTTAGATGCTGTGTATCTGCACTCGCTGGTGTGCCCCCGAATTTTCAAGTACAGATGAGACTCAGTTCAGGGTCAGCTTCAAGTCTCTTTGACCTGTCAGTGGCTCATGCAGTTCCTGCTGTACAAACCTGCAAACGGTTGCCTGGCTTCTGCTCACTTCAAAAGTTAATCAAAGCTTCATTGCAGCTGATGGGAAGTGAGGAGGAGCTGCCTTTGAACTGAGGTGTTGAACAAAACTCAGACATAGCTCAGTATTGAAAACTCATATGGAAATGTCTTCTGCTGATTTCTAACTAATGGTTTGAAAAAACAATGAGATTTCGGGAGGAGGGGGCTACAGCAGGTACAAAAGGGATACATTTCAAAAACTAAGAGAGTCTCTTCAGGTAGAGAGAAAATCTGCTTCTCCTATTTATATTCACATTTTCAGAAAAAATTGGCAAGTGATGATCAATGTAAGAGACTCTTTCCAGCAGACCCTTCAGACTTGTTGCGGTGCTGTTAGCAGCTGAAAAAGGGAGGATACTATTTGCCAGTAAGGTCTCAGAACACAGCTGAACAGGAAGATGGAAATTAATTTTGTGGCAAACTTTATAGGTGCTACCTTTTGGGATTTTTTTTTTTTTACGCGGTTTCCATCTTCACCACTTTTATTCCCAAACTTCACGTGTATTTTCTTTTCTCTTTTTCTTCTTCATGTGTCTTTATGCTAAAATACCCCATGAATGCACTATCCTTTCAGATTTTAGTTTTCATCATTTCATTGTCATACGCACAGCACTCTCACTGGACACTCTAAGCATGTAAGCACTGAAGCAGAACTACCGGTATATTAAAAAATATAGGTAATTTATACTTTGCTGTAGTTAAAATTCAGGTAGACCAGAGACATGCCAGGCAAGCTTAACTGTCTTCACATTAGTGATACAATCTGAAAAACCTTCCAACTTAAGATATTATGTCATGCTCTGTTTCTGCATTCAAACTGTCATAACCTACTTCTATTAGATAATTTCCTTGAATGAGTTATTTCTTATTTAGAAACAGACTTGTGAGGAATGCTAGAAGTTCACATAGATAAAAAAAAATGCAATTATCTATGTACTACCAGTGTGGAAAATGAAGACAAACAGGAGACTCAGCACCAGGCCCCTTAGAGGAATGCCAGATTGCCTTTATCCTGTCACAGTTCTGAGCTACACAAGGGACTGAAATTGCCTGTGATGTTCTCCAGGAAGCCACAGAGACTCCTGACATTTACAGCAGCCTACTATAAAGCTCTACCAGCATAGGAAACCAGCCAGATTTTGTGATAGGCCAAACCAGTATGGTCTGAGCAGCACTAGCTGAGGCTCATCAGAACTGCTGGCAAGAGGCTGTGCTGGAGGAGATAGCAGAGAAAGCAGCCTATGCACTTGACCTAAGGGCAGAATCTCTGCCTCGTACTAGAACCGGGGGGTAAAACTGGAAACCAGCAGGGAGTTCTGTGATGATAGTAAAACCACAGCAATTAAGGATTTTATGATACTTCAAGTAAACACAGAATATAAGTATTTAGATATTATGTGTGTATTTTTCTAAAGCAAGTCAAGTTACGATGTAACCATATATACCACAGGTGAAAGAGGGGGACATTTAGAACTTAAATAACTAATACAACCATTTTACAAGTCTTCCACAACCGCTAAGGGTAGTATTTGCTTTACTGTGATGATCTGGAGAGCACTGTAACCACTGTCCATGTTATTGCCTAACAGTGGTCTCCTTAAAATCCCTATTCTGAAACCAAATAAAACAACCTGATTTTCATAGGTAATGAACACATGCAATCTTGAACAAAAAGATTTAAGAGTTGCAAGCACTCCGCATTGTGAAAAGTAAACCCAGTTACTTAGTGGCATCAGTAAGGTGTTTGAAAGAAAGCGCTAGATACTGGTATTTTAAAATGGTGATCCAGTTTTAAAGGTTATTTTTTTTTTTAATAAAAGATTTGTAACTTCCAAGCTTTTACACTCCATCATGCTGCACCAAGAAAGGAGCAGAAGACCTCCCTACCCCTACTCATTATCACCCGTAAAAGCCTCACCAAGTTGGATTTCTATGGCCAGAAAAACACAGCTGCAGCAACCCTGGATACAGTCCTGTCACACCCTCAGAACGAGCAAGATTCCAAACAAAAGCCGTTATATTTCAAGACTTACTGTGAAAAACAGACTAAACTTGTATTGCTTTTGATATGTTCTGACCTGCTTCTTCATGGTGCATACAGGAACACGAAGATATTGTCAGTCTATGGCTTTAGATTGGTTCGAAATCAAATAACCTCGGTGGTATCCTGCTCCTTTCGTAAACGACTTCCCCCAGGCCCAGTCCTTGGCACGGCACCCGATTTACCGCATGCGGAACGCCACCCCTACAGCTGAGAGCCCCCACTTCACCGCTGTTCCTCATTCGGACCCGGGATGGAGTCGTTATTTATTAATACCGCTACGTAGCGGTTTCCTGCACTACTGAGAATTCCCGTTATTGATTCCTCGCGGGGCCACCTTCACGTCCCTTCCACACAGACACTCACCCCCCCACCCC
>NW_009940257.1:0-10113 GCF_000696875.1 Nestor notabilis
CCCGCAGCCCCCGGGTCGGCTCCCGGTGGAGCTTCGCTGAGCCCCAGGGAGTGAGGGGTCTTCCGGAACTGCCGTCTGCATGTTTTCTCAGCTCTTCTGCCCAAGAAAAGCAGGGGGGGGGAGTTGAGTACCGGGAGGGGTTAAAGAAGTAAAGGAGCCCCCTCCGGGCTGTAAGGAAAAGGCTTGGGGACTTTTCCGTAGGCATCTGGAAACGCCCGACACTGCCTTCCCTCCCTCCAATTCCTTCTTCCCCTTTCCGTAATACCACTCCCGATAGGGATGTTGGGGGCAAAGAGCCCTGGATGAAGCTGGTGGCACCTCACTGACACATTAACCATCCCTGCAAAGCAGGGGATTTCACTTCCTTTCTCAAGGGTGACTGAAACACTTCTGTAAGAAGTAGTCTTAGAAACTGAGCTTGGAGTAGGGAGCAGACGGTGGTGTGTGTGGAGGAGGTGTGGAGGGAGGGTGTCCCTCCAGAACGGGATGGATGTTGAGGAGGGAGCAGGTAGGAGACCTGGGTTCCGCAGCACAGCAAGAGGCATTCTCAGGTGTTTAATCCTGTCTCCTCACAAGCACTAATTTACTTGCTCTACCTGGGAGAATGAACAGCTCCAGAAACACCCTTGGTGCGTGTTCGATAAAGTGATTACATATTTGCCCACAAGTTCATTTAACTGGAGGTCAGTGGCATTTGAGGCATGCTGCAGCGCCGCTTCCCACCTCGCTGTGCCTGTGGCCCTTTCGGTACTGTGCGTGTTTTTACGTGTGCCTTTTTGGTGCTTATTCTGAGGAGCAGAGGCAGTGCCACTGCTGGTTAGGAGGTGCAGCTGAGCATCAGCCGTGAGCAACCAACTAGGGCATAAAGTTATGGAAAAAGTTTGAAGGGGAGGGAAGGTGAGAAAATGTCAGCTGCAGCACTGTATGCTGAGGAGCTGTTTGATGTTGTCCATGTGATAGTGAAAACTGATGGAGTGGTGTCCTGTGAGGATTTAGGAAGCCGCGGGCAATTACATCTCCCCTCTGGGACCAGTGTTTGTCTCATCCTCCCTTGCTGCAGCGGAACCGCTTACAGAGATACCTGTGAAGTCTTAATGTGAACTTCTCTTTGAGGTCTGAACTGAGGCTGTTGATCTGAATTCTGTCATTGGCTTGTTTGCACAGCTTAAGGGCTCCCTGGGGTGCAGGCCAAGCAATGTCTGACCCGTGGTGTGATCTCATGAGTCAAGTGTATAGTGCTTGCAACAGTCTCCCTCCCTCTGTATAGCACCTGCGGTAGCAGCACCTGAACACTCTGCTTCTGTACGAGTCTTAAAAAACCCTCAGTTTTCTTCCTGGTAGGAGTGAAGATGAAGCTGTTTCAGTGTGGACTCTTGGCACCCTCCTTCTCTCCACTCCGTTCAATGTCACAGCTATTTTCTCGCATTTCTTTGCTCCGTGAAGGCTGATGTGCCGTAGCGGTTGTTTCTGTGATTGAATTTGTAATCTGTAAATTGAGACCATGTTTCACTGGTCACCCCTGTGTAGAGTTAAAATATTCTGATGCTGAAGTCGGTGTTTTGTCCTGCCTTTCTCTTGCTATTTCAGCAGAGTAACCAAGATGAGAGCTGGCTGCAGCGCTGCCCCGGGAGGCTCTACTCCCTTCAGTGGGAACCTCTCCACAGAAATGGCCTGTGTAAATAGACAGTTTAAAACAGTTCTCTGCAATTCAATTTCCCACTTTGAAGCTCTTTCTTCAGTATCACAGTCTAAAATCGTTAATTTATTACTAAAGGAAGGAAAATCTAGAAGTTTATTTTCTCTTTAATGTATAGGAGCGAGAGCCTTGATTTTCCTTTCCTTCCAGACAATAGGAATTTGCCATTTCCTGACTTCTTAGAGAGTTACGTATTGCACAAAGCAGTCTGTGCTGGGGCAGGGCAAGACCCCTGCACAGATCCTCTCTAGGATCTTTCTCCAATAAACAGAGCAATGCCAGCATGTGTTTCAGAGTCAAAATAGACATTTTCAGGGAGATTCTGAGACTTGCTTGTGACTTCCAGACCAGGCAAGCTGAATTTGCAAAGGTATGGCAAGGTGTGGAGCACAAGGGTCAGACTTCACAGTGCAGCAGGGCTCTGGGTATTGCCCAGTGCCTTGTGCATTCCTGGAAAGGGTTTTATGGTTGAGTATTTCCTAGAGGTTATCAGCAGTGAAGATGCGATCAGTATGGTTCAATACACCCAATACGCTCCAGAGTGCTAGAGCCCATCTGTTATATAGTGTCCTTCCTAAACTTGCTTGCTCAGTGAAATGAACCATTTACCAGCTCAGCACTACGCTGTAGTCTCTCCTGCATTCCTGTGTGGGGAGGAAGGGAGCGGAAAATCCCTCCCCAGCCCTCTGCACCGTGTGAGGGCTGCAGGTCTGACACTGGGGCTGGTGATGGGATGAGGAAGGTCTGCGAAGAGAAGAAGATTTGGGGCAAGGCTTTATTTTGACACTTGCCTTTTTTGCTGCACCAGTCGCTGTCTCTGAGCTGGTACAACTAGAGATTATCTGCTGAAGAGTCAGGGGTGGCAAAGCTGCAGTAGCTGTGCTGGTGTGGGGGGCCACAGCCATAAGACCCATGAGAGAGGTCCTTCTCTGATGAATTTAATAGCCATGCTGGGTTGTTCTGTCCTGCCGTTTTCCACCCCTGAAGGACATCAGTCTTGTAGTCTTCACTTGTATAGTTCTGCTACTAAGCTAAAGTTGTATAAATCATTTCCTTCTTACAATTCTCATCTTTGTGGTTAGCCAGGGTGCCTTGAAATCAGATAGGATTTGATAAATGGAAGGGATATAAGTCAACAGGCAACACTTACAGGAGGAGCTGTAAGGCAGAAGGTTCAAGAGGAGTGGATGGTGATGGTGAAGAAGGACTTGAGCCCTAAGAAATCCTACTCTCTCCTCATCTGCAGGATGGACCTATTCTGCCTGCAGGGTTTAGTTTCCTGTGAGCTTTCTGTCACAGCTTGGGCATGGGTGCAGGGGAGCAAAGCTGCCAGTGAGCAGGGGCAGGGGAAACACTGGTGTTGGGCTTGTCAGCCCGGGGTGGCTCCTCAGGTGTTCAATATATCAGGATGGAGCTTCTCCCCAGCTTTTGAGAGTGCAAAGAATTTCCGTATGAGAGAGATGTACGGTGCATGTTTGCAGGCGTGGAAGGCAGCTAAAATTATCATGACAGCTATTGTTTGTACATATAATTTCCCTGAGGTTCTGTTAAATTGGGTCTTCTTAAATAAGCACTTTGGAAAATCAAGCAGCCCCTTTGTGCTGTGTGAAGCACATTACATTCAAGTGACTCTCAAGACACAAAAGGTGTTTGTTTTTATCAAAGCATACTAGATGAAAGTAGCCCCTTGGCATGCTCTGTAACCGAGCAGGTTGTGCTTTACTTGTAATCTCTATCTGTTCAGTGAAAAACTGAAAAATTGAAGTAGCCTGTGCTAATGTCAGGCAGGACCTGTCTGCACGATGCTGTATTTGGATGTGGAGAAACAAACCCGCATTAGTGTGTTTTTTGCTAGGTGGCTGCAGGATATATTTTTTGAATTGCATCACTTCCTAACTTGTTAAATGTGCGTGACCGAGTTTCTTCTGATGATGGTGGTGGAAGGTTGTAGTGGGAAAAGGAACATCTTCTTAGTGTTGCTGGAGGTTTTCACTGGTTTTGAGTGATTCCCTGTTAAGCTAACACAGTTGCAAGGTAGGGGACACAGTTCCCTTGAGAAGTGGCTCTCGCAGCATCTCTGGGTTTGCAGACATTTCCCACAGAGACGCAGCCCCCTGCACAGTGAACTTTAGCGTACAGACAGTAGACATACTGATCTTCTGTAGCCCTCTTGGGAGTAATCTACAGCTTTAAAGCAATGTAAGAATAAGCGTGGTGCAGTGTGTACCATAGTAACGTGTATTATTTTCCAAACAGTACTTCTGTAAAAACTGTAAGGATTCGCCCCTTCCTACCCTTTTGTATTTTCTTTGAGTGAAGCAAAGCAATTCTGCTGATGTGAATTGCATGTTGAAATAGTGTAAAATAAGCTACTTGTAGGCTGTATTTTTCTATCTTATCTATGTTTTCGTGTTTCTTTCAGTAAAGTAATGACAACAGGAGATTTGTGGGGGTTAACAAAATACAATATTTATCCAAGAAAGCGCGTCTCTTGCAAGTATAGATTAAAAATGAGGCACAGAGCACTTAATAAGTGCCTGTGTGGCATAACTACTTACTACATTCAGGGCCGTAAATCTCAGTGATTGCAAATTGTGTGCAGTTATTCTTTACACTCACAGTAAGTGTGTGGAGAAAACAATTTACCTTTTTTTTGTGCCAGCAAATATGCAGTTAGGAAAATGCTTTGTACTTAAAGGCTATACCACATTTCATAGCCTGTGTAGCTGCCCTTGGCACCTATCATCTTGAAAGTGAAATTGAAAGGGAAAGGAGCAGGTAATCTTATTCTCAAGTATACCAGGTCTAAGCAGTCCCTCAGAATCCCAGTTTTGATTGTTTCAGCTGCCTGTGGCTGATGGGGAAGCTTGAGTGGGAACACTTGATGTGTCTTTCATTGATTAGATTAGATTACAGGCTAATTTAGCAGTCCAGACAGTCTGTATCACCTTTCACAGATAAGAATCAGTACATCCTCTTTGCAGTAAATCTGGTACAAGTCCTCTTTCTCAGTTACTGTAAAGAAAATAAAGCGGTTATGGGCAACACATTCCTGGATTTATCTGGACCAAGTGCAGCATGCCCCCTCAACCCACCCACCTTGGAAATCATATACTAAGCCCTATAGAAGGGACTTGGTGCCAGCTCCTTAAGGGTGCTTAGAAGATTATATATGTCTAGGGATCTGGGATGCAATTGCACATACAGACTTGGCATGTTAAGTATCATTAGGGAAAAAAAGCAGTTTTTTAAAACCCCAGCAGTAATTCCTTTGTGGAAAATTAAATTGAAACTTGGTATAAGTCTTTGAAGACTCATTGGAGACAATTAGAGTAAAATTGAAAGCTGAAGACTTTTGCTATAGTTAATGAAACAGTGTTTGTATCTTGTGTTGCTGTGGTAGGTGTCTTTTCACTGAAGACCAGTCCCACCATCCAGGAAAGGCATTTTCCCACGAGTGATGGCCAGTGGCACTCACCTTTCCCCATCCCTGTCACCTGCTGGGTTTGTGTTTTGCCTGCCCCAAGGAATATGGTGTAGAGTCTCTGTAATTGAAAGCAGAGTTTGGATTTGGGACAGCCCAGTATAGGTGTTGATCCCAATAGTCGATGGTTTCAAGTATATTTTGGGAACGATTTTTAATTTTTTTCACTTTCTTAGTGTGTTTTCATAACACATGGTGTGGAGCTTCTCCTAGTAGTAATTTATCTATAAATTTGACTTAAAGTATAGCATCCATTTGTGTGCATTCAGAGTTCATAAGTGTTGGAGCATGTATCTATTTGTAATCTGTACCACTGGTCACTCTGCTTCCAGGCTTTAAGAACACATTATTTCCATTCCATTTTTCTAATTTAGATTTCCGATCATAGGATTATTTTGTACTTTATTCTGCAAGATTATGTTGCCATGACTACTTGTTAGAATTGGTACAGCTACTTCAGTAGAAGGGAAATTGGAGGAAACAGTAGTTGAAGAGAGCAATACGTTCACGTAAGTGAACAAAATAAGAAATGGAACAAAGCTGTGCCAGTACTTCATGGGAGGCTGGCTTTCCAAGCCTAAAAAAATTCTTCAAGTATCCCAGAAAAATAGTTGGTGAAGAAGGGATGGTAACAGTGTTTCTAGAGCATGCAAAAAGTCTTTTAACTATATCTCATATAGGGTTTGTGAATAGCCTGAATAACACAGTTTTGCTTGGCATGGTCAGTGCAGGTAAATGCTTCTGATCCCCTTACAGAAGCTTTGTGTGAAGTGAGCTTCGCCGGGCCCAGCTGTGTCACCTCTCCAAACCTTAAACTATGTTTGTTGAACAGAGGAAAATACTGCTCTTGGTGTAAGCTGTGTCTGTGCTAATGGTCTTTGCCAGGACATGTGTACTTAAAGCAATCAGGGGGAGCATCATACAGTTGTGGCAGGTTGGGAAAGAGATGGTACTCTGACTGGCAGGAATAAACAGTCTGTTTTGTCAGGGGCACACAGCTCATTGTAGAGATGGGAAGGAACATCAGGGTGGCAGCATTTGGTACATGCCTTGAGGAGGGAGTTAGAAGATGTTTGAGGTGAAGTGTGTCTGATTTGGGCAAGAAAAGTTTGTGAGAAACTACAGGGTATGTAGAAAGTGTGGAGTGCTACTTGTCGCTCATGCTATACGTTGGAAGGTGTGTTATGAGTCTCTTTTATGGCCTTAAATGAACATCTGTCAGCTGCTATGTTGCGGGACCAAGAAAGCTGCTCTATGAGGCTTGGTCCCTATGCTTTAAAAGATGGCTAATGGACCTGCCTTCTGTACCTTGCACTTCTGTAAAAGAGAGGGTTCATTGAAACTCTGGCATCCAGCATCTTGCAACGTCTCAGAGCCTAGCAACACTGAGTAATGAACTCAGACACAGAAGTCGTTTACCTAACTCTGCTTGCAGGAGCAGTTTAGAAAAGACAAAATTGGTTTGTCCATTGTCCACTTAGCTATCAAAACATACTTTTCTACACAACGTAAGTTAACAACCTTGCTTACCAAAGGTTTAATCAACTGTGATTAGTCTTCCAGATTGCTTCCCCACTAGATATGACCTTGCTGTTGGGTTCAGTTTGTTCCTTCACGTAAATTAAGTTAAGGGACATAATTCCTGCATAACTCTTTGGCAACTTGAATATCTTCCTGCTGCTACTGTACACTTCTGTTCCAGTCTGGCTTTAATTTTGTCTTTCTAGAACTTGAACTACTGAACTGGTTATGACTTTCACTGTGCATATACTAAGGGCACAACAGAGTAGGTCACTGCCAAAGCAGCACATCTGTATTGTAGCTATTGGGTAAAACGGAGTTCTTAATTGTAAGGAAATGAGCCAGAACTATAGATGGTGGAGAAACTGTCTCTGATTAGAAATGATTAACATACAGCACACTCCTCCTAAAGTGCTGTGCAGCTTTTTGCTGAACTGTTGGAAGTCGTGCTTGTTGGCACAGCTCTAAGTCATCAAAACTAAGGCTGTGGCTATGTTTATTCCTCACTGCTCTGGGATCTCTTAATCTAAAGATGATGTGTATTTGAGCAGAGAGTCTGCTTCAGAACACAGGTCAGTAACTTGCATCTGTGCATCTGTGTGAATAGCTTCTGTTCACTTTAATGGCATGCCAAAAAATGGTAAATCCTGGTATGGTGCACGTATTTGAGAAACAGGATCCTTTTCCCAAGTATTTGAAAGTTAGAGACATATGATAACATAAAAATAAAATTTAAAAACTTTTTTACTTTAAAAGAGCACAGTATCAGAATATAAATTCTCTTCTGACAAAGAAGGCACAACTTAACTGATTTGCTCTAACAGATACCATGACCTAATGGGACTGTTTATCAGCCTCATGTGCCCTTTCAGGGAAATAGGGCCATTAGTTAAGCTTTATGTTTCATTTGCCATAGACATACTCTGCTGGTGCAATACCTATTTTGGCTTTTAACATAATCAAGTAGTTATGAGAGAGTATTGAAAACTATACCATGGAAATAATGTGTCCCCACTCCTGTCTGAGTTATTTCAGTAATAGCTGTTTCCAGGATGATTGCTATGCTAACACGTGTGTTTTAACTGCCGTTGGCTCCAATTCTGCAAGGGGAGCAAGAGGCAGCTGTGTGAAGGTGAAGATGCTGGAGAGGTTTAGTGTTATCCAGCATGTAGCTCATGAGGCTGCTTTAAGCTAATAGCTTTAACTCAGGCAGTGAGAGTATATCTGTTTATCTGGGAGTTTGGGCTTTAGTCACTGTAAAATAGCCTTGAAGGACAGAGTCAGTGGCAGGGCTGGCAGGACAGCAGTGCCAGACGTGATTTCCCTTGTAGCAGGCAGATTCACTCTTGCCGGGCCAGAGCCAGCGGGATCCTACTCTTGCTGATGTGAAGCCAAAGAAGGGATTTAATTACTGGATGTTCAAGAGTATTTTCCAGGAATGGAGTGAGTGGGATTTGCCTTCAGTATTCACTGCTTGAATTCTTTGTGGGTTTTTTTTTGGGTTGATTTTGTTGGGTTTTTGTTTCTTCTTTTTTTTTTTTGTTTCATGGAATTCTTTTTGGTGTTTTTTGTTGGGGATGCTGTGGACAGAAAAAAACTCTTCCAAATTACTATCGTTTCCCAAAGAACACATTATCCTTGATAAGCATCTGTCCCTTTTGACTTTTTTGCTCTGTCTCATGCAGTGGCAGACTCTCCTGGTAGCCAACCTCCTCCATCAGCGATGTGTTGATGATGGAGGGGTGTCTCCAGAGAACCAGCAGCATTCTTACAGGATTACCTACCATATAAATATGTACCTAGGCACCAAGACACACACCATAAGATGTATTTATATGCATACTTCTATAATGAACAGCCCCATCAACAGCTGTTCCTTGTTTGGGGCTTGACCTTCAAATGTACTTGAGGCCAGTGTGGTTGTACTAACTTTACGTTGCTGGGACTTTGCCGCATCTAGAGAGACTGAGCTGATGCCTGTGTTACCCATCGGGTCTGTGCTTTGAGGGCAGCACAGTGGGCTGTACTGGCTCAACACTGCATGGAGAGGCTTTACATGTCGCACCTATGAGAAGCCTCTTCCAGAGCAGGGGATGTGGTTGTGAGCTCTGACAAAGTTGGGAAGATGTGCTTACTGCAAGAGAATGGGAGGAAGCTTCAAGCTGGAATGACTTGGATAATGACAAGAGGCTTTTTGTGAAGAGCTCTAGGTGTGTTATTACTGTGCTTTGCCCATCTAGATTTTAGAAGCTCAGGTAAATGGCTGGTCAGAGGGTTAACATAGCTCAAATTCTTTCAATCTGAGGAAGTCTTGAGCACACTGATGGGGAAAGACAAACGCAACACTTAACCTGTGGGCAAACCCTAGGGTGCTACAGATGCCACAGCTGATCTGCCTGCAGCTATTGTTGCTCTTGTGGCTTTTGCTGCCCTCTTCTTGCAGAGGTAGCAGTTGGGTTGCAGGCTGATGCCAGGATGTCTCCTCTAGCCCTGAGGAGGAAATCTGTATTCCTGCCTTTAAAAAAGGTGAAAAAACCTAGTAGTAACTTCAGTCTTCTTCATATTTATGGAACACTGGAGAAGTGTCTAGCCGAAAAGGTGATAAAGGAAACCAGTGTTTCAATTCAGGAAGAATGCAAGTGAAAGGAACTAGTTTTAGTAAGTTCCCAGTCCATTCAGTGAGTGGCTGTCTGTATAAATAAGCCAGACCTAAGTGATGTATGAGGGCAGGTCATAAAGAAAACATTGCAGTAACAAACTAGTGGAATTTTCACTTAACACATTAAAATCAGCCCTGAAAGGTTCCATTAAGGAGCCCATAAATTGAAGTTCTAAGAGGTGGCGTATAAAATACCCCTGAAACTAAAAATGATCCTCTTGTCAGTTTTATGTTTTCCTTTCACTGTGTTATATCTATTTTAATAAACATGTGGGATAGACTATCAAAAGAGCAGCACTTTGTCTGTGAAGCCTTGAGGAAATGAACAGTGAGTCTGGGCTTATTATAAATTTCACTCAATAAAAATAAACTGAAATTGATTCTGGGCTTTGCCTGTCTAAAGACTTTTATGCTAGGGCCATTCAGTGTTGATCTTGCTTTATATATATATTGAACTTTTCTGCTAGGCATACCTTGAAATGTTAGTATTTAATGCTTGAGTTTTCATTCTAGTACTGTCAGAGCTTTCTGTCTATGTGCATAAACAGTATTAAGACCTTAGAAAGGTTTCAAGGCTTACTCTCGTAACTAAATATTGAGAAACAAATACCTTTTGGTTTCTGAGGGAGGAAGGGAAGAGTTGACTTGAAAACACAAGTTTCTATGGGAATCTTTATGATTTTTAATTTGAAATGGCATTTTATATTTTAAAAGAAAGCAATTTGCCATCCAGAGGGACCTTGACACACTTGT
>NW_009940258.1:0-2689 GCF_000696875.1 Nestor notabilis
CTATTCTATGATTCTATGATTCTATGTTCAGTAATGCTCTGTATGCTAGAAGACAAATGCAAACAGTTTTTCCAATGTCTTTTTAATGCCTATTTTTGAAATATATGTACTTGCAAGTTCTTCATGGTTATTAAGTGTGCGAACTATGTGATTGTGATTTGAGTTACAGTGTTTGCAGTCAGTTGATATTAGATTTCTGTACACCGTGTTCCTTGAAGACTTGTAATTCTGCAAGATAATGCACCTTTCTTAGCTGGTTGTTGGCAGTACTTACTGAAATCTGCACAGGCAAGTCTCCTGGTCAAATGATATGTTCTGTGCTGGTTAGTTGGTCCGATCTACTAACCAGTATAAATAAAGGCAGCTCCTCCAAAAAGCCAGCTATACTAATTTTTCAGTCAAGATTTGGAGAAAATGGTTAGTACAGACATTAGGTATCTGTGCCTGCTGATTTTTTTGGAATGTATGAGAACCTTCTTGGCTTGGTAATAGTTACTAGTGACTGACTTCCTAATTTAAATTTATTTGGATTTTATTTTCCATTGATGTCTAATTGTTCAGTTCAAAGTTGGTTGGTATATAACATATCTAGAGCTTGAACTGACTTTGGATTCCATTTGCAATTTGATAGACCACAACAGCATCACTAGTCCTTCCGAATCCTTGATGTGCCACAGCATTGCATTTAGGAGCTGGGGAAACAGTTCATATATCCAGAAGTAAATGACATATCTGTGTCTTTTTTATTCTGCCTTCAGGAAAGTGATGAAGAAACGGTTGTATCTCATAAAGAATAAGAGAAGTTTTTCACAAAATGGCTGGAGAAAGGTCAAATTTGTGACTATTGTATGTTGTGAAATGTATATTGTGCAACTAATGAAAAACTTACAAAATTGGTTTCTACTGAGTAAAGGAAACTCAGAATCTGGTCTGTAGGGAGAAGAAATAAGTATGGAATATGAACAGTACAATAGTTTTATTTACATAAAGACTTAGTAAACCAAGCTGTGTTATTTTAGCTGAGTCTGCCTGGTTTACTATCCAAACACAATACTTCATGATACATAATTGGCATCTGATCAGTACTACAGAAGTGGAATGCTTTCGTGCAATGTTCTGTCTTTGGAGCGGTTTCCTTTCTTGGTGCAGTACCAGTAAGTTCTGATACACAGTGCTGAGAGAGAGTGTGCATGAGGGAGCCCCAAATGTGCCTTTGGAAGATGTGGGACAGTCCTTTGCTGTAACAATAAAATCGTGGTGTTTCTGAGTCTCTCTATTCTTCTCCAGAGGCTGCTGCAGTCCTCGGTTTGAGTTAGTCCAAAGGGTTTGTTCTGGGGTTGCTCAGAAGCCTTGAATTCCTGTAGCACAGGATGCTTGGTCACACGATCCCTGCCTTTGCTTTTGCTTGTGTTGAGTTCCCACCCAAAATACTGAACAACTGCAAGGAGCCCACCTCTGGCAGATGCATTGCAGTTTTGCAGGCACCGCTGGAAAAGAAGGAAGACCTTGCTTTGCTCAGAAACAAGTGGGAATGAACATGATCAAATAACACAAAATTCTTCATCCTCTGCAAGTGATTTTCTACCATATTCTCTTGCTTTTTTGCAGTTTTATTCCTTAATTTTCTTTCCTTTCTTTTACTCTTGTAGAGCCATATTAATGGCATCCTTTAGATCCAAGGGCATTCTCTGTGATATTTTGAATTTGTCAGTATAGTTTGCTTACAAAATTATGTCAAAAAATCCTTGCCTTCACTCAACTTGATGCAAGAAACAACCCTGACTCTGTGAGCTTTGCTCACTATCACTCTTGAGGCTTCATTCCTATTTTTTCAGACAGAACTGGTTTCCAGTTGTTGGCAGGCCTTCATCTTTTAGAAGACGGAAGATTAAAAAATAGCGAATTGCTTGTTTGAGGTAGTTACAATTCTGCTAATGGCTGCCATTCTGCTTTTGATAGCTCAATAATTTACTCAAAAGTATCTTAGAAGCTCATAACTAATTTTGTCATGACTGCGATATCTTTAGAAAGCAGCTACCTGTCCCAGGATGTGCTAGGAAAGTGTTGCTAGATGAGACACACTACGCTGGGTCACCACAGAGCTGGTGCACAGAGCGAAGGTCCAGACAACTGCTTGTCCTCCCAAGCTCTGTTTTCTGTCATTTTTCTATTAACAGAGATGAGATGTATATTTCAGGAGGATGTAGAGCTGAGGGATTTTTTGTACTTTCAACAGTCACAGATATTTTGATGTTCCTCCTTTCTCTCCCCTCCCACCTCCTGTATTTAGAGGTGTTTTCTTCAATGTCAGCCAAATTTGACAGCTGTTTCCTACACATTTCTTTAAGTACAAGGAAGAAATGTGGGTTTTCACGTGTTGTCTGAAAGAGGTCTTGACATTTGTACAATGCTTTTTGGTCCTACACCATTGCGTATCACTGGGGTTTCATAACATGGCACAAATCATTTTGCTGATGGTTGTAGTTTATTTTCAGTAAATCACCAGGAAAAGGTGTCTCATATAGGGGAAGCTTTCCACAAACCCTAAGTATTCTGAGGGACATACATGGAGTAATTTCCATTTTCCTTTTTATTCTTGGCCACTAAATGATATGGGCAGTTTTGCTCTGCAGCTGTACACTGTTGCAGGTTGGGTTAGATTTTGAAGCTGTTTCTTATTTGTCTTAGG
>NW_009940258.1:2700-29595 GCF_000696875.1 Nestor notabilis
GTAAAACTGAAAGAAACCATCTCCAGTATCCCAATCTACAAAGTCAAACATTGCTCTTACTTGGAACTTCCTTTATCTAAGAAGAAAGTTTCTACTAGGAACTCAAACTTTACAGGTTCAAATGCTCTTTGCAAGAGAACTTCTCATATGAAATACATATAACTGATGCACACTTGTAGTTGCTCTGTTATAAATGCAGGCAAGTAAGCCAAAATCTTCAAGGGCATCTGTGTATTCTAGATGTAGAGGGAGGAAAGCAGGTGGGAAAGGAGGTGAACCAGTGCTTATGTGCCAGCTAAGCAGATTATATTAGATCAGTCACTGGCAGGAAAATCGTGAGTAGTAGTAGACCAAAAAACACTGTCTACTTGCAGCAGTGCCTATATTTCTAGGTTGTTATTTTTGGTCAAGCTGATACGAATATGGGAGAGATTGAGAAGGAAAATGTTGCATTTTTGTATGGTTTCCTTTCCTTTTTTAATTTGTTTTATAAAGTCCTGAGATGTGCTTGGGAGACCCAGAGCTTTTGCTGTAATTAACTTTATTACTATTAAGTTTATTACTAGAGAAAGTAATCATCTAGAAAGAAACATATTTTCTGATCCTTGAAATTAAGTATCAGTTTTGGGAAAGCTTTCAAAAAGATAGAAGAGAATTAATTGGTGATGGAGAAGACTTTTAATGTCTGTGGAAAATATTTCCCTGCCTTTTACTCTGATTACTCCAGGCCACTCTCTGTACCTTTGTTCCTTTTGGCATCCGACGGCTGTTCAACAGGTATGGCCATTTTATTTGTGCTTGCACACCATTGACTGTAGTATTGTCTGTCATTTCAGACCTATGTGCCACAGGTTCCCCATCAGTGACAAAAGGGTTTAGTTAATAAACTGCATTTTACAGCTTCATGGATGAAATAAAAATGTCCTCATCAAATGGACTGTAAGCCTGGCAGGATACAGGTAACCTGTGTTTATGCACTACCAAACACAAGCATCTCCACTATTGATTAGATTAGTACCTTTGGGCACTAACTTAGCTTAACACATATATTTAATAACAGTAATTAAACTAATTCCATCATATTCCACACCAACAAAAGTATTGAAACAGTTCTGGTATTTATCAGTTTTTTTGAACTGCCCCATAATGATATAAATGGTTTTATGCACTGAATTATGTTAATTTATTTGTCCTCCTGCTGATCTTCGGTACAAAAGATGTATCAAGTATCAGGTGGCCATATGTGCCTACATTTAGCTGCATTCAGTACTATCTCAGCTACCTAACTGGGATAGCAGTACCATGTACACATACCTTTCCAGGTGAGTTAGAGCTACTTGTTTGGTGTATGGTAAACTATATGTTGCCAAGGCTAGGTGGAAAATATTCTGCACCTTGAGCATCATGAAAACACATGTTCTATCTCTGTATTGTGAAATTCCAGTTGCAGATAGTGTGGACTAGAGGAATTATCACAGAATCTCCAGAAACCACAGCTTTGTTGCAATAATTTCTGTTTTTGTCTGTCCTGCTGTTTATCAAAAGACTGCCAAGAAGTAGGAGGCTCTCATCTTGATTTCCTACTGATATTAGGAGAAGCAGTTTTCTGTATGTCTTTCTAAACACTTTCTGAAATACTCCAGCTGGTGAGATAATTTGTGAGCTATACTCATTCAGATGCTTAATTGTTTGTAAACTGTATTCCTTGCATTGATTACGTTCTTGTCTCCTAAATAAAGAGCTGTGGATGTATTTACAGTCCAAGAAAGCTGGATGGGTGATAGAAGCTTGCAGTTTTAGTCGTTACTGATCATCTGACACAAAAGCAAAACCAATGGGGAGTATGTGCTTCCTGTCTTGCTAGCCTCTAAGTCTGCCCACGTGTTATCATTTGAGTTGGGTGGATCAGAGAAGTCAGCATTCAAGGCTTCTGATAATTCAGGTCTGTGAGGGCATATTAAGTCCCAGACATCATAAGGACAAATTGGTAAAGACTTCAGAAAATACAGCTATATATTTATGAAATTATTTTACAAGCGAGGAATGAAATGCAAACCAAGGATTACAAGTTACGTAGTGATGAGTTTGATTTAAAAAAAAATTAAAATCTACTATTTTCAAGTGTCCTGAAATTCTGTTGCCTCAAGCAGGCCTTCCTATATGTTCTTGTACAAATACACTAAAGTTGCTTCTGAAACTTCAGTGATCATGGAGAAAATGTTCCTGGATTTGTATTTATCTAGAGAATTCCCTTTATCACAACAAACTCATAAATGTCTTGAGAATACTTTATTCTTCTGTTTGGTTTAGAAAACAATCTCTAATTAATGGCAATTGTTGTAGAGTGTAACCAAAAGATGGCAGCAGTTCAATTTTTTTTTTCTACCAAGTAGACAAGAGACTAAGTTTATTTACTGTTTTATGAGTTCTACTGTGTCATTGGAAAGGAAGTATGCTATGGCTGCTATTTCCTACTGGAAAGGAGGTGCTTAATCAATTTGAGAGGTACAAAACGCTTTGCAGTTTTTGTGTAAACATAACTGCAAACTTCTATTAAAATGCTATTGACTGGACACTGCCTCTAGGATTGCAGCAAGCAGAGAATAAACCACATTGAGAGGAGGCATGTGTCAGACCAAGTAGCAGTGTGTTTGTTTAAACACTTTCATGGTGGACAATTCCCAGATGGGGCTTCACCCTATAGTGACAAAAAGACCAAAAGAGAATTAGCTTCCCAAAAAATGAGGAACTGAACAGGAGACCAGTTTCCTTACCCTTTAACAGTGAACCTGTCATTATTTCTACTGTGATCTAAATGCCTGTTTGCTTCAACTTTCCTGGTGATGTTCATGAAGGAAATGATTAATGAAATGATCTTCACAGGCATTCTCAAAGCCTTGTGAGGTCAGGAGAAAGATTTCCATTGACTTAATTTGTTTCCAAGTCAGCTTCAGTGTGGTGGCATCCCAAAAATGCTTGAAATTGTGTGATCTACAAATATGCACCTTATGCTGGGTTTTGGATTATCAGTGCAGTTGCAGAGGCTATAACAATAGAGAAGATACCTCTCTTGGTCGGTGGAAAAAGGAAAATAACTGCTTGTTGGGCTTACAGTGCAAAAAAATTCTCAAAATATGAAACCAAAATAACCAAGCACTCAAACAAAAAAGCCTTTACTTCCTCCCAGCCCTCAGCATTTTCAAGTTCAAACACAGATCATAGCATATAACTATGTTTTCCAAAACATAGAAAATCAAAGCATATAACTTTCTATGTTTTCCAAAACATAGAAAATCCCTTAGGAAAAGGTTTCTCATAATTTCAAATTTCCTTACAGGAGATTGCTCAACAATGCTTAAGCAACATTTCCATTATGTGCAAAGCAAAACCAAAAGCTTGTAGTATTCCAGTGTGCATTCATTTGCTGCTGTACCTGAGTAAGGTTACTCCTTTGTAAGGTGAATATGAATTAGGAACATAATCCTGGTAACTAATCTTCACAGTCTTGAAGAGGCATTATCACCTTGTTAATGTTTTTAATATATTTCAGCAAGACTAATGCCTGATATTCAACCAGTGTGGCACACCACTGCAGAAACACTCTGAGTAGCTGAAGGCTGTCTTGGTCAGGGGGCATTTATTCATTTATTTTATATGATCAAACTCCCACTAGCATTTCCCTCTGACTTAGTGTTTGTTTTTCGTAGCTCAAGGTTCCAGGCTGAAGACAGACATGGGGAATAAATAAAAGAAACAAGTATAATGTGCAATTCATATACTTTTGGCTTCAGAATAGAAGCAGTTTGGCCAAAGGAAGCAGGGTGAGTATGACTCGCTTTTTCCTACATACGGTTTAAAGAGAAAGTCTACAGGGAAAAGGGTCACAAAGACTCTAATACCTGAAATGTGATGGAAAATTTGCCTGCCTTTTTTACAACTTTCACCTTTTTTTGTAGCTTTAGATTTACTGTGATATGAGACAATTCTAATTATACAACTCTGAATTTTATTTCAAAAGAGGAAAAATGAGTTTATTCTTTGTACCAGCGAAATTAGGTTTAGCCTCCTGCAGTAATTCTAGTTCTTTCCTCACACCTCTGCTGTTATTTTTTAGGTAACTGCTATCTGTGGATGTGAAAGTATACCTTGTTTTATTCACAGGTCTTCAGCTCCACAGTCCTCTCAACTAGCGCAGTGAGGTTAGTGTCAAGACAAATTTACAAGCCAGGAGAGTTTGACATCAGCGGGAGTTGTCTCACAAAGGAGCATACAACGTGACTCCAGAAGAGGTACATGAACAATTTGAGCTCTTTGTTAAATAAACAAAATGTTGGTGTTTGTGGTAAGTTAAACATCTGCATTTCACTTTGAGCATTAAACAACCTTTGAAAAGGCAATTTCCCTTGTTTTTATTAAACTCAAATCTGACAAAAGTTGGCTGTCACAAGTACTTCTAAAAGGAGTGACCAATAAAGAATGGTGTCTTTTATCATATTGAGGAAACAGATGTACTAACTTTTTTCTTTTTTGGTGGCTCACATATGTACCCTTTATGTGGATGGTGATTCCATTCTGGTCTTTCTAACTGCATTTGCTTTTTGTCTATGTGATCATGAATTTATTCAGGGCTTTACTTCTCAAGAAAAGTTGTATAGGAAGAGGATCAGTCTCATAGTTATACTTAAGCTTAAAGATTGTTTTACTTTACTTTTTCAGGAAGAGTTTCAACATGATCATCCAATTATCTCCCCCCCCCCCCCCCCCCCCGAAAAAACAAAAAGTATGAAAATATTTAGAAATTTAAATGTTTTCTGAAAAACATTGAGGAAACCTGGGCTGACATTATTTTACATTAAACCCCAGCAGAATTAAAGATATGTATGATTTTTTTTTTTTTGTGAAGGATTTAGTTTTCAAAATGTGCTATTTCAGACAATACATGATGAAGAAAAATATGTCCCAGAAAACTATTGTAATATTTCCAAGAAACATTTGATGTCTGAATTTGATTAACAAGGAGATTTGGATGCCATTCAAAAAGCTAAGTCTGCTGAACAGGGTTTGGTTTCATGATGTCCTGGTCTACTGCTCTGATCTACTCATGGGATGAAGACCTAAAGTAAAATTTCTTCTTGGAGTGAACAGGGCAGTATTAATGCTCAAGTAACCCATATTTTGGATGCTTTTCCGACAGAAAAAGGGGAGGCTTGTTGCTGTGAGTGGTGTGCCTTATTTCACACTATCAAGGAGCAAAATGTGTAACTCAAAAAAGCTGTGGAGAGGAAACTCTGAAAGAAGTTCACAGGCAGGAGCTGACAATAGTTCCCTGAGGCTGAACATGTCACTTGTCACTGATCCAGGCAAGCAGTGCTGGCCACAGCTGGCTCTTTTCTTCTCCTAGAGAAGGCTTCAGAGGACGCAGCCAGCACGTTCCCACAAAAGCCAGCCCATCTCCCTCACATACCCAGGCCTGGCACGGGAGCAGTCCTAGGACCGCCTGCAAGTCATCTGTGATCCAAGAGCAACAGAATCATCACCTTTGGTACACAGGGTAGGGGACATGAAACATTTATTTATTTTTTCCCTTGATTGCTTTCTGACTCTTGCTTGCTGGCATTAGTACGTATGCCTGATTTGTTTCTCCCTGAATGAAACGTTTTGTTTAATCTCAAATGAACTGTCTTAATTGGTTGAGTATGTGGAAACATTTCAGTTTGGGATTGATACAAACCAATGAAAACTACCTTTTTTTTTTTTCCTGTTGGCTACCAAACCGAGAAATAAAATCAATTTACATGGTTTCTGTTTTAACATCAGCGGCAGAGGAACTGTTATTTTGTATTGCAGTCACAGGAAAAATGTAAAAGCAGTTACCTGGTAAATTTAACTTGGACTATGTGTGACACTCCTGACAAGAGTAGCTCACATGAAGAATGCGATAAAGAATATGAGGTAAAGTTAGAAAGCGATGTTTTGGGTAAGCTAGATATGTCATTAGCATCAGTCCAGGGGTCATTTTTGGCAAATGATCAATATTATTATTTCCGTAGATTTATTTATTTAAGTATACAGGAATTACAGTCAAAAGTTGTAACTGGATGCTGAGTAACTTTGAAAAAGGCTAGAGTGAAAAATTTAACAGTACAAACTGCACTTTTGAAGCACTTCAAGATATAATACAGGCTTTCTGTTAGACACACTTATGTCCTTCTCCAAGTTCAGAGTCAGATCACATTCGGGTTTTCTTAACAGCAAGGAGGGCTTGGAATGTAACTAAAAGAAAACAAAACCTGATGCACAAGTTCTGTGGAAAGCAGTGACTGAGTCAGTAGCCATGCTTTCTGGGAAACCTTTATTAAAAAAAAGGAGAAATTAGTCAGCTAAGAGAACCTTATATTGTAAAGAAATCAAATTTCTCTAAAGTGAGTCTTTGTAGTAACTTCATGATCATATTGAAATATTTGAAGGTACTGCTAATGGATAATGTGTGCTGCCAGTACTGGCCTATGTCCTAACACCCTGCGCTGGCTCTGCTGATAGGTTTGCTAATATGCATAAGGAGCTGAAACTCTTGCGAGTGTTGGTTTCACAGCATTAGCTCCAGCTTTGTAAATGCTTCTCAGTCTGTAAGATGCTGGGGTTCTGAAACAGCATTATCCACTTCCCATCTGCCTTTCCATTCCCATACTTTTGCTACAAAGTAGTGCTGCAGGAATTATACTGGAGGCACAAGGAGAGAAAACTGTGACATCTTTTCTCTTCTGAAATTGCCTGCAAACTAATCCCCACTTAAGTTTTATACTGCAAGCTTTTTATTACAGAGAAAAGGTTAAGAGCTTGAGTGGATAATTTTTCCTCCAAGTTTTTCTGGTTTTCAGCCTCTGAAAAAAAAAAAGAAGAAAGAAAGGCTACCTCACTAAATGTCACACACCTCACTCTACGTTTACTATTAAGAGTAATTTCTTGAGTTCTTGGTAGACAAGATATCGCTCCTATCGCTAGAAGAATCAAAGAAACGAAATGGTTTGGAATAAGTTGTGTTAGTTATTTGTGAACTTGTGGACTTTTCCCCCTCATGTAAATAGTTAAATTGATTTTTTAATTGTAATGCCAACAACAGCTGGAATATGCGTGCAATATAATGGCCTCCATTTGATTATTGTACTCTGGTTTTCGGCTGCCAATAATCATGGCTGTCAATAATCTACCTGACACCTTTACACCTTTATCTTTTTACAAAAGATAGTGAGGGTTGAACTGAGCTCCCTTCTTTACAGGTGATCAGATCAGTATTAGAATATATTGGCAGGGCAATATCAACACATTGCCTTTTACTGGGTTGTGATTTACTCAGTCCTAATTTACAAACTTTCTGCCCTCAAAGTAAATTACATGATTAGCCTATCATTTTTTTTCCATACAGTCTTACTACTGTATCTCAATGAAGTCTCTCCGTGTCAGTTTTCCATTTTCACTGTTAAATAAAAGTGAAATCATGACTAGGAGGCCAAACATGATGCAGTGGGAATAAATATATGGGATTCCCCCCCCGCCCTCCAGCTTCACAGTTTGTCTAATTACCTATTATCTAAAAGATGTAATATCTTAAAGCACAAGCAATTTAAATAATTGCCTAATACTTTTAACTGAATTTGGATAGTTTCCTTTAAAAACTTTGCCTCCTGAAGCAAACTTTTTATCCTATAGTAAAGTAGAAACTGACTATGTATGTTGCTTTGAGGAGAATCGTGTGGAACCAAATATAAGCCTCCTGCCTACTAATCAGGGGCTTTTTTGTGTATTTAATCACTCCAGAAAAGGCAGCTGAAGTCAGGATTTTTTTCATAGTGATTCAATGAAACATTTTGATTTAGGATCTTTGGGATTTTTTCTGGATGCCATTGCATGCTGCAACATATTCAGCAAAAAAAAAAGGGGGAGTGATGATACCCAATAGATTAGTACATACAACTTCAAAATAGAAATATAGAATTACTATATATGCAAATCTTACGGAAAATGTAACATGAAGACTCAATGTACTCTTACATACAATGCAGGCAAATAAGAACAGTAATACTCTGTTCAGTTACAGGCTCTTGGTAAGCTATGCTTATTTATATTCACACCTCTAAGTGTAACAGTTGACACTTTGGAAGGCATAATCCTTAAGTTTTCCATGGATTATTCTCATCAAGAATACATCGTAAACATAATGTTATCATCCTGAGACAAGAGTTGGAATATATTAATCTGATAGGATTGTTAGAAACATTAACCATTGGTCTCAGTCATCACTTTCCACTCTAACTCTGAACTCCTCTGGCAGTAACCATATGTGCAGTCTTTGGTACGTACTTGGCTCACAGATCTAACACATACAACACCTTTGAAGCTGAGATTATGAATGTAAAAAACACCCCAAAACCTAGTCGTACATGGACATGGATCAAAGTCTAGAATAGAGCAAAGTAAGTGTCTCTTGAGTCTGGTTTTCCATTTGCTTTTTATAAAATAGGTGTTGGAGAATCTGTGGTTTATTTCCATAGTAATCTCAGAATGAAAGTAGCTGGGTTTAGCAAGAATAGCCCTACATTCAGTTACAAAGTAATTTATGTATTTATTTCTTTTTTTAAATCAACAGTCTGTTTTTCAGTAGTTTGAATTATCAAAGCTTCTTTGATTTCTTTCAAAGAACACTTTTGAAAGTGCTAATTACTCTGGATATTTCTTTGATCTTTTCTCGGTGTTTACACTTCATATGAATTCTTTTTATGTTACATTATAAAACATCCTATATTAATAGCATATGTATGGTTTATAGTGTTTAAAAGAAATTGCTCAAAAGTGCAAAAGTTCTGTGGTTTACATTTCACTATGTCATATTATGAGCTGCAGATTTCTAAGTGCTCTTCCCAGGGCTGTCTCTGAAAGATCATCCTCGTCCTAGCATCCAGGATGAAATGTGCGTTGGGTTAGGTAGAATTTATGAGAATGGTTTAAAAGGGCTTAAATTTGTCTTGTATA
This sequence comes from Nestor notabilis, assembly GCF_000696875.1. Lineage (NCBI taxonomy): Eukaryota > Metazoa > Chordata > Aves > Psittaciformes > Psittacidae > Nestor > Nestor notabilis. The sequence goes on from NW_009940258.1 coordinate 11,728, forward strand.
TGCTATAGATTCCAGAAACCTATGAAGGACAACAGAGTGAATCATTTGCCTTGATTAGACTATAAAACTATCTGGGTTTGTACCTGAAAACAGGTGTCAATGATGGGTGCTGTTTCAGGGATGAAAGAAGACAGGTGGGGGATAAGGCAGTCAAGGATGTATAGAGCATAAAGACAGGAAAAGATTACTGGGGTAATAAAAGGACAGGAAAGACGTTTGCTAAATGGTTAAAAGTCTGTTCACACAAAAAACCTGCAGATGGAGATGAGGTGGAAGCAAACCCACAACCTGGATAAGAACGGCTCAACTGGATTGACAGACTTTGAGATCTTTTCAGCTGTGTTTCATTTTCCTTCATCTGTTAACCAGGAAACAGGTATTATTTCTTTATACACATGGGGATCAGAGGCAGAGAGAGATTTATTTAAGGTCATCCAGGAAGTCTATAGCAGAACAGGGAACTAAACCAGGAATTTCTGAGTTCCAGACCAGTATGCTAACCATGGGACAGCTCATTTCCTCTCTATGGGAGTTTCTGCTGCCAAATTGCATTAGAGGAGAACAAGTCCTTCTTGTTTATATTTCTTTAAAACAAACCTTCATCAGGACTGGATTCAATACATCACAAATATATTATCAAGATTATAATGAAATGTTTAATAAAACTTTAAATCCTAATGATAGGATTGGCTGGCGATGTAAATGAAAATGAGATCACAAGACTGAGGAAAAAGGTAAGTAAGTTATCTGAGGAGAAAAGTAGGGTTATTTGCTGATGCAAGAAAAAAGAATTGAATAATCTCAGTTGTTCTGAATTGGAAAAACTTCTTTGTGTAATTGAATGTGTCAGAATAATTTAAAAGCTCATTTATTATGAAATAAAATCTGTTTGTTTGAATTCTGTGTCTCAAGAAATCCCCTGAGGCTGTTTACATAAAGGAAAACAATCTGCCCATGTTAAAAAATTTTACTCACTTCCCTCATTTCCAGTTCTTCCCTAAGGGTGAACAAAAAAAAAAAAAAAAAGGAGGGGAGGAGAAAAAAAAAAAAAGAAAGAAAAAGAACATTTGTGCAATACTCTTAAACTTACGAAGATCATACTGTTACAAAGCCAACTGTCACTTAGCTGCTATCCTCCACAAAGGATGTTGCTCAAGACATTAATGGAAAAAAACCTGTGCTTTAAAAATGAAGAAAACTGTTTATGCTGATCATTATGGATCCTTACTAGGTTATAAGTATTGCTTAACACCTTGAATACACTGTAATGATGCTCTTCATTTTTAGGGCATTCCATACCTTAGCTCCAGGACAAATGGATCTGTGTTTATGTGTCTATTACTGTTCCTGGGCATAGCTTATGGTTTTAGTACAGACACACTCAATCTGACTTATATCTTTTTTTCCTAAGTACTTATATACTCCAGTTGTCATCATATCCCTTTCAAAATATTTTCTGCTTTTTTTCCTCATTCTTTAATGAAGGTTTTCTGAGCAGCTCTAAATTTAGGTCTACATATTGCCAGCATTATTCCTTCCATGGGTCTTGCTTTAATGATGGGAGTGCAGTCTGGACTGTTATTTCAACAGTGAGTAAACAGCCATCCATTTCTTTGGCTGAAAGCAGTGCTGGCCCTGTTGAAGTCAATGAGGGTTCTGTCTCTGACAACCATGAGGTTTGACTTTCGTCCTGTGCCTCAAATGAGTTTCAGAGTGTCAGTGTTCCCAGCAACAGCAGCTAAAGCCTAGGGATTTGAGCAGGTGTGGCTGCAAAGCTGGCATTGCTGGTATTACAGTCAGCTCTGCTGATGCACGAGGCAGGTGACTGTATCTTGTGGATGTCCAATGGTGGGCACATGTACATCTCTCCAAATGTGGGATTTGTTCATAAATTGACTACAATGGAAGGTAATAATCTTCATTTTAACATTTTGCAAATTTTCTTCTTCAGTTTTTTTGTATTATTTAGGACTAATATTCAGCAGCCAAGATCTAGTTATAGAGAAATGGGTGACTACTTCACCTTGGCTTTTTCTTCCACCTTATAGTCACGAAACCATATGTCTTTTATAAAATAAATGCCTGAATTTCTCTTGCTTCCCAAATGAACAGTAAATGTCTATCAGGAAAATACAGATATAAAACTTCTTTTACGCATGTACACATGCCTTTCTAACCAACACTGGAACTTATCTTGCTGTCATAAGCCTATGTTAGGGAAAAGAGCTACGGTGCTTGTAAGCATCTTTGGGGCTAGAGGGCTATAAGGCCCCCCCAATAGCCTACTGTTACTGCCTGTCCCTGACACCCTAAAGCCAGGACCATTCTAATGATGACTTGGTCCCTGTACTAACCAGACTAGCTGGTTTCCCAGCTGCTCTGTATGCATACTGTTTTTCAGAGTTTTTCTGGAGCTTTCTGTCTGCTTCCAGTTGCTCAGTAACTCACACAAAGTTGTTAGTGTAAATTCTTTTATCTTCTTCTTATTAGCCCAGTTGTTTCTAATTGATTTTGTTTTTCAGCACCATAGGCTGATAGCTGGATTTTATGAAGAAGCAATTTGCTTTCCTTAACTTTTCCCTCACAGCATATGATGTATTGACTGTGCTGTTTAGTTACTGCTTTTACATTCCTCTCACCAAAATATTTCTGTATGCTTCCTGGTCTCTGTTACTCTTCAGTTAAATACCACACATTTCCCTCCTATCCTGTGAGTGCATCCACTTGTTCTCTTAATTCCCTCTCCTGTTTTGGCAATGATTTTATTTTCTTTGACAGGATTTTGGCTCCAGATAATTTATTTTATTTTTAATTTTTTTAATTTCAACAGAATTTATCACAGGGGAACAGTATCGTAAGGCTGTTCTCACAGATCCTTTGGGAAAGGTAGGATGATGTATTGGCCCAAGGAATACACTGTTTTGTCTTCTGGCAGGTAAGTGGTGATTATTCTAGGCTGTTTTCCCTGTTTCATTACCAACAGTTTTGGTACTTGCACAATTTTTCTCTCTCAGGCGTTCAACAAAGAATAAGAATTCTGGATATGCATCATCAATCTCCAAGAATAAAATAGGCTTCAATATGAGAACATTATTTCTCAATTTTATCCATCATCTTGTTTTATATCAATCTTCCCAATAATTTACAGTGCTACTGCATCTGTCAAGATGAGTCTTCTGCTGTGTATAAAGTTAGTAATTCTAACATTTGAGTGGAAATGGTGTGGGGGGCAAAAAAAAAAGCCAAACAAAACTAAGTTTAGTCTCAAGCCTTCTTCTTATATCAGATCTTTTTCTATATTGTCAATAAACTGGTGCACATTTCAAAGGTTATTATCAACCAAGATGCTGATGTTGTAATGTATAGTCTGTTTCATTTGTGGTAGGAAACCTCAACTCATACAAGAGTTCAAGGAAAACCTCTAAAGCAATGGTGGCTGCAAACAGGTTGGGCTGGAATTGGAAAGCTGCATTTTTTTGTTGGCTAGCAAAGTATATTCCCACCAATAATCACCCTTGTACTTTTTAGCTCAGTGGGTTCCCATACAATGTATTGCACTATGACTTCTCAGACTGGGAATAGGGAGAATGTTATATTCCGTGTTCCAACTTGTAATTCATTTTCCCTCCGAATCAGAAAACCACTAATTCTAACAAAGATGATTCTTTAACAGATTTTAATGGTTTTAGTATTTCTCCTATTTTTCTATTAGAATGTTTAAAACTGCTGTGGTCAACCTGGAAACTTGAGTCAGCAGTGTGACAGTGTGGCAGAGGGTTGTGTCATGCACAGAACATGCTTGTCGCTACTTGGTCCTCTGAAGGCCTCGTGAATGCTGTGTCCAGTTGTGACCACTCTTTATAGAAAGTGCAGACTAATTTGGTAATATCACAAGATGATGAAGCAATAGCATGACCATTACATTTTTGGTCATTAGTTTTTTCTTAACTGATGTTCAAAAAGTTCAGCTTTTTTCTATCTGAATTTTTAAAAAGAAGATTGTCCTATAACCTGTTACTGTTAGTTTTGTTGCTATTGTTTTAGTTGTTGATAGGTGTTTTTGGTTGGTAGCATTCTTTTTGGGGTGTGTGTGTCTTTTTGTCTTTTTTTTAATTTTGTTTTCTCATTAATGTTTTAATAAGAAAAACTTTTTCTCTCTTTTTGGATTCAGCTACATTTTATATATATTCCCCCAAAAGATAACATATATCTCACAGAGATATTTATAGCTTATACATATTGATGCATTCCATCCACAGGCAACATGAATATAGGAAAATTGCTACATAGCTAATTAGGGCCTCAGCAACATATCTCCAGTTTATTATTCTGTTGTCAATTTACCTCAGCAAATACAAGGACAGAGAACTTACGCAAAACCTTCAACATTACTTACTGTACACAGCTGATGAAAAATACCAGATCACACTGAATTTCACCAAGGAGTAGATTCTGGCAAAGAAAGGATGCTGTGCTCAGTACTAGTACAAACCTCTGAGTCACTTCGACCTATTCTTTTTTAATCCTGTATGTTGCTTACGATATGGCTCTTCTGCCTGTGACATTTACTGTGGTTACCAGGGTTGCTGGGATATGTTGCTTTCACATTCACATTATGAAAAAATTATTTTCAAAGTGAAACGTGTAAACATGAGATTTGAAAGCAGTAACTTTTCCTGGCCTTCTGACTCAGAAGGTGCCGTGGTAGAGACAGTGATTTCCTGTAGTCACAAGTTCCTCATTTTTATTTTTTTCATTCAGGTATGGAATTTTTAAAAGGAATTATTCACCATTGATCTGTACAAAGTACAATGTTATCATGGGTTGTACAGTCTCAGATTAATTTGGGATTTAATAGTGCAGTAAAATAAAAATCATAATTTCATTCATTCTGACCAATGAATACATCTGAAAAGTATAGCCGCTAAGGAAAATTATTATACATAGTATACTTAATAAACAATAAATGGCCAATTTTTAATTTATACTCTCTTAGGAATATAAATTCTGCAATCAACCTAATTGTTACTGGAGATTACTATATTCCTAATTGAGCTTTATTTTTGGCCACAATGTATTTTACATTTAGGATGTAGCTGTTGTTAGTTAAGATGTAGATCTTTAAAAAACTGATAATGTTAATTATTAGAAAGTGGGAAAAATTAATTAAAAGTCTTTTCTTTTTTCAAGCAGTGAAATTTATTCTCTTGTCTTTCATAGCTTGCTAGTACCATTCCAAAAACCGCAATGGCCTGTGTTATCACCATGAACCACACTGCCATTCTAGAAAAGTTACCTTTCCATTCTCATATGAAAAAAACAAGAAATCTACTCATGCAAATTTTGCCTGCAATAATTTGCTATGGCTTTTATTTTTTACAGCTTTTAATATGAAAATAATCCTAAATCATCGAATCATAGAATGGTTTGGGTTGGAAAGGACCTTAAGATCATCTAATTCCAAATCCCCTGTCATCAGCAGGGACACCTTGTACTAAACCATGTTGCCCAAGGCTCGTCCAGCCTGGCCTTGAACACCACCAGGGCTGGAGCGTTCGCAACTTCCTTGGGCAACCCATTCCAGTGCCTCACCACCCTCACTGTAAAGAACTTCTTCCTTATAGCTAATCTAAACTTCCCCTGTTTAAGTTTAGACCCATTACCCCTTGTCCTACCACTACAGTCCCTAACGAAGAGTCCCTCCCCAGCATCCTTGTAGGCCCCCTTCAGATACTGGAAGGCTGCTATGAGGTCTCCACGCAGCCTTCTCTTCTCCAGGCTGAACAGCCCCAACTTTCTCAGCCTGTCTTCATATGGGAGGTGCTCCAGTCCTCTTATCATCCTCGTGGCCCTCCTCTGGACTTGCTCCAACAGCTCCATGTCTTTTTTATGTTGAGGATACCAGAACTGGACACAAGACTCCAAGTGAGGTCTCAGAAGAGGAGAGTAGAGGGGCAGGATCACCTCCTTTGACCTGCTGGTCACGGTTCTTTTGATGCAGCCCAGGATACAGTTGGCTTTCTGGGCTGCAAGTGCGCACTGAAGCTGGCTCATGTTAAGCTTCTCATCAACCAACACCCCCAAGTCCTTGTCTGGACAAACAAAGCAAAAGGAAATAAAACCCCACTTCAAATATAAAAATTAACTAATTAAATAACCTCTCTGCTGAAAAAAATGTATGCAGTTGAACCAGGCTGTCTGGTTTGGCTATCCTGTTCAGGGTTGCACCAGCGTCCTTGCCAGCACGCTTCACAACCACCCACCTCTCACCTTTAGTACATTCTTCTGATATTTTCTGTTGCTCAATATAGTCTGGTTAGTGCTAGTTTTGCCTCATTGGGCTTCACCCTAAAGAGTTCCTTTTCCTCTTTTTGTGTTTCTGGTATTTATGCTCATTTAGGAGAACGATAATCACTTCTCCCACTTAATTTCTGTTTAGCCAGCCTCTGTTGATTTATTTATAGTATTATTTCCTCAAAACTCATATTTGTCATTCCAATCCCTTAATCCTTCCATTTATTCAATTAATTCCAAATGCTTGGTCATCTACAGTAACAAGGTAAAACAATCTAAAATTTTCTAGCCATGAGGAAACAGTAACATATTTACCTAGATAATTCCCTTGCCAGTCAGCGTTTATCAGACATCATGGAAGATCTTCAGAGGACCTTGGAAGAGTGGATAATTAGGTATGAAAGCTAAGAAAAAATAATAGGAAAGGCTGATCCTCTTGAAAAATAAATCAACAGGCTAGAAGTCATTCAAAATGGAAACATGGAAATTCACTGACAGGTTTTGCTTCTTAGGTACAGCTCAAGTGTACTAGGACTTGAACTGGTAAGAGCTCAAAGTCTGCCGTTCATCCTAAGGGCTAAGTAATTCTCAGAAGGAAATAAATCTGATCTCATACATGCTTAATGTTAAAAATGAAAGTAGAAGAATCAAAGTCAGGATGAGATGAAATGTCTTCTTATAAATACCCTCTTATAAATGTTCTGATATTTGATTAGTCAAATTTCAACAGAAATGGTACTTCTCCAGCAGCCTTACAGGCTAATCCCTGTTCATCACTATTCTAGCCCAAATTAGGCTACTCAAAGGCTGTCTTGTTTTCACTGCAGTTCTACATAGTGATGGTATTATGGATTAATTTTGTGCCTTTTTTTTTTCCTTTCCATTTCCTTAATTTTTCATCTGTTTTACTTCTACTAAGTAAACAGCTCTGTGCCTACTTCAGTTTCCCAAGCTAGAAGGTAGAAGTCTGATACATAATTTCTGAGTTTACTATTAACTAGCTATGACCTCAGGCAGTCAGAATGTTAAAATTCTACTATTTGTTTTGTTACTAATTAAAGACTAAAAAACTCCTATCCTCCTACCCTTGTCATGTTTTTACAACCTGTAGCGTTACTAGTGGACTCACAAGCTGCTGAAGAAAGCCCAGAGTTTTTAATTCCTTAACCATCAGAAGTCAGACGCACTCTTTCTGTGCTTGCACTCAAGTATATACATGATCTAGTATTTATATACAAATGTGTGTGGCTGGCCTCTAAGAACCCATATGACACTTCTGGACATGCTTCTATTTTGAATATGTAAAGCTAAACTTTCTCATTGAGTGCTAGCATCTGGAGAGTGTGGCTGCAAAACTAATTCGCAGATGTTTTGTCTCTGCCGCTGTATCTTTAGAAGCACATGGGCCCATCCAGTTACTGAAACCTTGAGTCTGTGATTTGTTTGGTCAATCTGGTCATACAGAGGTCTGTTAACAATGTTAAACACTTCCTTTGTCCTAGAAATCCAACCCTCTACCTTTCAGAAAACAAAGCCAAAGAAAATTGTATTTTCATGTACTAGATGTGAATTCCTCTTTGCTTTCTTTCTTCATGTTATACTCTCAGGCTTTGATGGTCTAGTTTCTTGCTGAACATCTTGTTCTTCTCTCTTGCCCCCAGTGAAACTCTAATAATGCTATTACTGGAAATATCATTATCTTTCATTAGCCCACTCGTTATCAAATCCTACTGTTTATCGAGAGCAACTGGTTTATTGAGATTTCAGAGGTAAATTGCTTGGCTTGAGGCTATATCTATACAGATTTTCTTAATTTAGTAAGAGCTGAATGGTTACAGAGCTGCCTATCACACTGAAAATTAAATTTCTTCTAATTAAAGGCACAAACTTTTTTACCACCTTTAACACAGATATTACTTGAGGTAAGCCAACGCTGTGAGACTTATAAAATACTAGACCATTCTTAATTAAATATCTGCCCAGAGAGACCTCTCTACATCATAAATGTGTGCTTTTTCTTTTCATTATGATGAGTTTATTTTTTCATCAAAAATTATCTTCTGCCAGGAAATGCAAATGCTTTCACTTAGTTGGAAGCCTTGAGGCTGTGTTCCCACTCTGATTGTGGTTTGTTGTTGAGTCTAAAGTTTAAAGATCACACTTTGCTTTAAGATACTAGCAATTCTAGGAAAAAAAGTTGTGAAAATTCGAAGCTTTTTCTGAAATTAGATTTGCTTGCCTAAGCTGTTGCCTTATCGTGATTTCATTTGGTTTACTCTGATGTATCACAAACTAAATTTATTTCTTCCTACTTTTAGATGCTAAGATATACATATATCTTTTCATAATTTATCTGCAGCAATCATGTATTTCTGCATCTTTAGCTATGGTGGTATAGCTCAAGGAGAGAACTATGTCTCTAAAATGTAGTAGTTGGCTGTTCTAGGACTGCTTTTTTCTGCTAATCAGCTGTCATTTATATTGTTTGTAACCCAAAGCTCCCTAATACTAGTTGAAATCTTCCTATTGCTTTTTAATGGACTTTGGATTTGTATTTTATGATATAATTAAAAATAGCACTGAAGTATTTTTACTTCAAAATATGAAAAATGCTAAGAGGAGAATCAGAGGGAAAAAAAACCCAGAAAATAAAATGAACCTGACTACTTAATACAATGGAATTGAATGGACTAGACTAGACTACCATGGAGTAGACTAGACTAGAGTAGTATAGACTAGATTACACTAGACTAGCCACAATTTTATTTTCTATATCTGGAAAGTGGCTTTACATCTGGATGACCATATCCAGAATTGCTTATTTCACAGTGATTTATTTTAACCCATTATATTACTCCCTAAACAATTATAAAAGAGAAGCATATTTAATTGGCAGTGTTAGATTTGCAACTGTCAGCTTTCCATTGTGTCTCAGAAATGAAAAACTATTAATTCATGGATTCAGGATTATAAGTATTCTTTAATTCTCTTCCACAATTATAGAATCATAAAATCAAATACATTTGATGTATTACATAGAATTTCTGTCAAAAGTTTGACTTCTCTTTGATGTGGAAGGAATAGTAACGTATTTCTAGAGCATAAATTCAAAGGTAAAGCCTGTATGCAGGATACAGGATTCCAGGATTGCATATAGCAGATGTAAAAACTGGAAAATCTTCATAGACTGTGACACGTATTATTAGAAAGCTCTTACGACATGTGGTGAAATTATTAATCCAAGGAACTCCATCAGTTTGTCCCCATTCATATTTGCAAATACAATAGGGTTCTATGTTAAAAAGATAGTTTTGGTTTTATTCTTAAACACAGCTGTGTTCTGTTTCCTGATACTTTTGATAATCAGAAGCAACTAATATTAATCTGACCATGTTTTTCTAACAGAAAAGCACACATACACGTTTTGCAAACAGCAGTATTAATTACAAGTTGCTAAACGGAAGGAAGAATTTCACTTTGTCACACCTTTGACTGCCCTGTCAGTATCTGCTTACAAGAAACAAAGGCTCACACTTTGCACTTCGTTGGTGAGTTATCAGTTTCATATGTCTTATTATTTTTGTATGAATTGGAATAGATGCATCTGAAACTGAAAGCATCATATTTCACATTAATTGCCTGAAAAATGCTCATCAGAGGCCAGGACATCATACTGGAAGATGTCACTCAATAGAGGTTGCTTTTATGTTTCTGTGTAGAAGATTGCTTCAGCCTCTTCTATCTCTTTAGTTCTGTATATTGTAAACCCTTCAGGAGAAGGTCACTTCCAGTGACTGTTCACACCATCCTGACTATGAAATAAGACTATCCTAACACTGGCAGGTTTTCTCCTGTTACCTGCATCCCTATCTCCTCCCCCAAACTCTTCAGCTTCTCTGCAGTAGCAATGAATAGTGAACTTCAGATGGAGTGTTTCGTAGGCTGCAATATGTAAACTACTCAAATGCAAGCAGGTGTGGGGTGTGATCATAGCTCTCAAGGAACTGTACAGGCTTTTTCTGACCTTCAGCTGTGCCTTTGACAGGGCTGAGGCTGCTAAAACCTCCACAAAGTGCCGCAGGCCACTGAACCTGCCTAGCAATAAATTGTTAGATCTTTAATTCCAGCCTTCTGCCACAGTTAACAGGCCATAATAAATGGTTTAAAGTTTCCCCTTCTAAAGAAAAATGCATAAAATCATAGAATAGCATTTTAAATGTGATTTACCTCTCTTCTTAGTTAACTTCTTAATTAGAAGTATCCTGGAATTAGTAGCTCGTTTGATGAGTTACCTGTATCAATAACATCACACTTTACCATATTTCTTATATGAAAAGTTGTTTCATTTAACAGCATTTCACCCTTCTTTTGGGAAAAAAATATACATTTCACCCTTATATGTATTAAAAGTAATACACAGACCACACCTCCCAAACAAAGGCTTTCAAAATCACACAGTTAAAAGGAGAAATGAAGAAGGTCTCTTTAAAACCACTGATTGTAACTAATGCACTGATTGTAGTGCATTTATTGTTTGGTGTTTAAATTCTGTAACTGTTTATTGAAGTATTGAGAGAATATGATTTTTTTTTTTGGGGGGTTGAAACTGATAAAGTCTGAGGGGATAGTTCTTTACCTCTCAGCTAGACCAGAAACTAAGTGACTAGAACAGAAACAGCATGAGTACTAGAATTTGTAATGAACTCTGAGAACTATGGGTTATTGCTTTTAAGTAAATTACTTCTCTGAAGTCACTGTGGAAAATCTGTTTGCAACCAGTATGACTCTTTAATCATAAAATATCCTTTATAATTGTTTAATCTATCAAATCTTCACATATTAAATCTGTAAACATGTGTACAAGCAAAGAAACCAAATAAATAATACCACAAAACTTGAAGGCATACAGCAGGCATACCCTTAATGAGATTTATTCGTGTAATGGACTTATTTTGGCCATTATGTCACATGGCATAAATATAATAGGTTAGGACAATTTGAAGGAAATGATTTCTTTATTTAATTTGACCTGAGCAGAATGATTGAAAAGAATACTTCATGAAAGATACCTTCTGATTTGGTTTTGCAGTGTTTCCATGCTGGAGAATGGAAGAAGAGAAAAGGAGTTAATATGGCTCAGCATTTAGTATCACTTTGTAGATTGTTCGTTCTTATGTGTCAGAATATTAAAGATGTGAGTCATAAGAGAGAACATTTTGTCCCACATATTTAAAATGAACAAAAGAAAATTATGCTGTTATTGTTATGTTTAGAACAGTACTTCCAGTCTTGATTAAGCCTGCTCACTACAAATTACCCCAGCCTGAACAGGCAAGATTCATGTCAGTAGTGGCAAAATATGTGTCCTCTGTCCATTTAAGTTTTAGGTCTATGATTGCACAAAAAAATTGATACTTTACATAATTATAAAGGAGACAACCCTTGATTCTGAAACGTCACATTGATGACCTTTGAAGGTTCCTTCTAAACTACTCTATGATTCTATGATTTTATGATTTATTTAAAAAATACATTTCTGACTGTTAAATCTGCTGTTAATTAAAGAGTGGCAAATGGGTACAGACTTACTACATGAAGCTTCCAGAATTCTTGAAGAGAATGCTTGCAAATGAGTGGATTTATAGGAAAAACTTCCTCCGATTATTTTGTAGTCAATATTTAAAAAGTAGTTAAAAGATGTTTCAGTGACACACCTGCTATATAACTACCTTGCTGTGATTATACAGATATTAGTCTGTTCCTCTTCTCTCATTTCTAAGGTGCACACTTATACAAAGCAATGCATAAAACTCTATACAGGAAAGAGTCAAACTTCACAGAGAAGGATCCTAACCATGCCCCTTGTATGTCGTGTAGTGACATAATAGAAAAAAGTAGGTATCAAGAAAGTACCAGATACAGAAGGTTTGCAAATGAAGAAGAAAGAAGGGGAACCACTGTTCCCCAGTTCTTTCTGTTATAACCAAGTTAGGCAGTTTGTAATGATCAAGTGATTTAGAGTGACAGTATGTGATTAAGATGAAAGTGTATATCTAAGTTGGAACAAATGCAAATCAACAAGCTGATGTAATGAAAGGATTCGGTAGCCATTCCAATATTTAGCATTGGTTGGCATGATGCATTAGTGAGTCATCTGACCAATAAGCAGCTTCTCCATTTCTATGTTTATGCAAACATTGCTAAGAACAAATGTGAATAAGACAGTAAAGAATCTTTTTTTTTTTTTTGCATTGCGTATCCTGCCATATTACAAATATTCCCACTTGGGCTGAAAACTTCTGTGTTTAGTCATTTTCTTTTCCACTTGAAGTTTTGTCTGTGTGTTTCATAGCTGGATGATGGATACTTGAGCTCTCTCCTCCCTCTGCTAACATGGTTTGGCTATCATGACTAGGTCAAATTCAGCTATTTCAGAAGTTTAGCTAATGTTTTTTTTCTGCTCATCAAGGAATTGCTTTGCAGGTCTGCTGGTATCTCAGAAACAATCTGTTTATTTGGTACCAACAGACCTGTCAGCCATTTGGTGGGCAAATTCCTTCACTAAAGGAATGTCTCTGAATGGACTTCTTAAACTCTTCTTGTAATAGGATCAAGACCTACATTAAACCAGAATATCTGTCTTTGCTCTTCCTAGTGAAAAATACAACACAAATACGAACGCCACAAATTATAGCAAAACTCTGCGTTCTCATTTCCCCTGCTCCTTCAAACTTCACCACAGAAACTGTGACTATTTCCCCTTTATTATGTCTACAGCAACTCTTACCTCATTCTCCAGGAGGAACGTCTCATTATCAAGACACAAAGAACTGAACTTCCTTGCTGATAGGGATGTTTGGAAAATAAAATGCCATTATCCACAGCTGTACTTCCAGTAAGAGCAAACAATCCCTTTTTAGATATCAGCAGGTGGAAACCTCAGCAGAAGAATGCTTTGTTGTTATGATTTCTGATGACCTTTCTTATTTTTTTCCACACTGGAAGTGAATGCCTACTGGTACGTTGGTGTTTTCAGCCTCCTGAACTGACCTGGGGCTTGCTACGAAACACTACTGATTTATATTTAACTACCTAGAAACTTCCTCATTTAGCAGCATTGGCCAGTGTCCCAATTCAGGCACTACTTATGCCAGAATTTGTGACTACTTTTATAAACTACTTCATGTTGAGGCATGAAGGTCAGAGTGGCAGTTACCTGAATGACAAAGCCACAGATGAGCTGTTCAGTGCATTCTGCTGAACTTGGCTTTATTTTTTAATCCAAGAAGTGTTTTAACATATTTTAAAATGAGTATTTTGAATATGCCAGGATACTAGAAGTATGTATTTTATCTACCTTCCTCAAGAAGCAAGCAAACCCAGGATCTTGAGACCAGATCTTTGAGGAGACATACTGCAACTTCCACTACTTGCTTCAGGTACCTACACTGTCTAACTGCATGCCAACATGATAGTGCATGTGTTCTTGCAAAACATCTATTTTCTATCTTGGGCAGAAACATACAGTTTTGTCTTACCACTATCAAGCCGGGACCTAAATCAGAAACTATACCTCATTCTGCAAGGGGGCACAGCAGTCACATAATATTTTGAAGAAAGCTGTATTTCTAAAACCTATATGGGCCTTCAAATGCTTAACAATTGGTGGCATCCTTTATTGTGCACTTATTGCCCCTCTGCTATGTACATCATCACCTTCCATACTATTGACCTAATTTTCTGCCAGCGTTTTCCAGACATGAGTTGTAATTAATTTCTAAAGCAAAATCAGCCTTGATCAGTGTTAACTGTTTCATGAAATGATATTGCAAATTGTCCTTCACTTATATGTGATTTAAAATCACCATCTCTTTGAAAATCTGCTGTAAAACTTCCAGACATGTAAATTATTCCTCATTTTCTAATAATAAGAATACTAAATAATGCTACTAAAATCACAATAAGAATTAGTAATGCTGGGGTCCTTAATGAGTGACTCAGACTTTCAAGGCTGTAATTTTTCATCTCCATGTTTCTTCTGTTTGCCTGTTACTTGCTTCAGAACAGAGCAAGCCTCTGCCCAACTCACCTCTCAGCACTGTTTATAAGACTCTTAAAACTCATCCTTTGCAGAAATTTCTTTCTTTTTTTTCCTCAGCCACATAATATTTAGGATGGTGTGTATGCATCAAAAAAAGTGCAATATTGCCTGATGTAAATCCCATCTACTCTAAATCTCCTTTCTTCATCTGAATACCTGCTTTTTCATTTTAATAATTCATCTTGTATAGTTGGATCTTTGATAGAAGTTGCTCTACAGGGGTGGCAAGAATAATTCCAGAGGAGAAGGAAGTCCTGAAGGACTACTAATCTTGAATACATGGGAGACAGTAACTCTATCCTTCTGTGAAATGGGTGCTGTAGGACTCACTGTCAGTGTCTGTGATCTCAGAAGTCTTTTTTGTCTTAAACAATTACGGGCTGAACAATGTGGCATTTAACTGAATGATTTTCACTGACAGTTTTATTTGACTGAGGTGCCCCAAATCTGATCCTATTTTATTAATTTCCATCTATAGTTATTTTGATTTACTACTTTTGTCTTCTAAACACTTTCATATCACTGATATTTCACTAAATGGGATTAGTTGGAAAGGTGACATTTACTGTTGTCATGTACAAAGAAAGAAAAGGTTTCCAATGTTTTGTAGCAAGAACTGTGAATAATGTAATAAAAATATATAGTAAGTGTCAGTGAAGTCTGCACAAGAAAATCAAAAGGAGATGACAAAAGAGGAAGACATACTGGTATTTGCATCCTTCCACCTTCAATGCTGCTACCAAAATGTCTATCTGTTTATTTTCAGCAAGGTTGTCTGGAATTGGTCTTTAGTGAAAAATTAGTACAACACTTCAGTATGCTTGTGGATTTGTAGCAGGAAGCTTTGACGATTTGATTACTGTACACTTCAGTTGCCAACAAGCAACATGCTTCCCTGGCCAGAAGAGGTTTTTTAACATTTTCCTCCCACTGCTGGAGTTTGGTAACCAATGGGTGTTTTGCAATTAGCAGGAGATGGAGGCTGTCTTTTTATCTCTGCATTTATGTTATACCAATGCTTCTGAATTTAAACCCACGGAACATGAGCAGAAAACGCTGATTCCTTCATTCAGGTTGAAACTTGGGGCATAAATAGTATTTATATTCTTGATTCTTGGATTATCTGAGAGTCCAGAGTTTTACAACAGATACAGGCTCTAAAGCACACAAATGCTGGTCAGTGAGACAAGCCAATGGCGCTACTTCAGTTCCTGGTTTTTGTAGCTTCTGAACAGCACAGCTTCTAAGAAACAGTCCCATGTGACTCCTGCTCCTATAGCTTTTGTTTTCAGCCATATAAGGGATTCTAACAAGCCCAGCTTTATATTGGTTGATTAGCAAATTGTTGATGAGAGGAAGAGCCCCTACCCTGATGAAGAAGACGTTAATCCTTCCTCTCCCTTCCCACAGCTCTGGCTCAGGTGCACGCTCTGTGAAGAGATTGTTCCCCCTGAGAAAGCAGTGGTTCCCCAGCCACAACGCGCAGCAGAGGCTGTGATGGGACAATTTTTGTCAGTCCTGTTTCCATTAGTGGTAGGAAATGAAAAGAGCTGTCCATCAGACAGCATGAAAAACTTACTTCTGCTGGTGTCATTGTTTTTGCTCGTCCATCACATTCTGAAGTTACCATTCCGCTTAGCCATAACCCCATAAATCACTTCATTCCAGAGATGCCATTATTTCAGTCATTCTTGTATCAGGATGTACACAAATGTGTACAGGGCTGAACTGCAGATACACTGTTCTGCTGCTTTGCGAACAGTACAAAACTGTGCTACGGTACTTTGTGCTCTTCGAGCTATACAAGTGCAGGAGCACCCTTCTGTGCCTACTGGCTGAAAACAGAGATGGAAGTTTATATATTCACTTTCCTAACAGTCTTTCTTGCTCTCCTTTCCCCATCTATGCAGCAGTTGAAATGTCACTCTCCCTCCTTTTGGCAGACCACTGCTTTTCTCAGTGTTTTTCCTCCTTAGTCTAACTACAGTTTTACAAGCACACTGAAACATCTGTCTTGAGATGATTCTCTTTTTCTCTTTGGCTGGAGGTACCTGATAACTATGTTTTAGCTTCTACCTCCCAGACTGCATGGTCTTGAAGTACCAACTACATTGCTTCTTTTCAAACACAATCACCCCTCTCGAGGGGTGAAGAAATCTGGCTAGGCAAGAAGGGCATGGTGCAAGCTGTCTGTAGTTTGAGATCTCCACCTGCATTTATTTCTGGGCAGGGAAACATAAAATAAACTCTTTTGCTCTGAACATTAATGGGCAATAATGTATTTTGAGATGTTTTTATCATTTATTGTTGTCTTAAAAAAATAATTTCTGTGAATTTATAGGTCCCAATCAGACCAAACTGACCATTCTTGCTTGTATGATAAAATGCCAAAATCTGACAAGCATTTTGAGTAGGAAGGCCATTGCATGGTGCTTTCAGCTGTTTATGTACCTTGAAACTCTATTTGAAAGAATGGATTTAGCTGGCCTGTATTAACCTCACTGGTGGATTAGGGAGAGACAAATTGTATCCTCAGTATTCAAGATATGAGGGTAAGCAAAAACTGTAACATGTTTAGGAATTTTAATTTTTAAATTGCCATGTGGAGGGAGCTACGAGTGGTACAACTCAAGGCTGTGTCTCAATGGGAACAAATACAAGTTCTCCATCATTCTTTCCCATGTAATATTTTGCAGTTTGATTTTGTTTT
This sequence comes from Nestor notabilis, assembly GCF_000696875.1. Classification (NCBI taxonomy): domain Eukaryota; kingdom Metazoa; phylum Chordata; class Aves; order Psittaciformes; family Psittacidae; genus Nestor; species Nestor notabilis. Next base: position 28,833 of record NW_009940258.1, read on the forward strand.
GACCTTCATTTTATGTTTTGGCTTATTTCTGTATTAAGAACTTTTAAAAAATATTCCCATTCAGGCGTGTTTGATAGTCCTGGACATTGATGGCTAAGAGAACTTAAAAGTTACCTATAACTTCACATTGTAACAGCTAAAGCACATGATGGGAAATCAAGACTTTTGGATCTTCAGCCTTATCTGTAGTATCATTTAACTCCTCATTTGACCATCATCTCGTGCTCCAGTGGAGATAAGGTCCAAGGAGCACTGTTAGCACCGTTAAGCACATGGTGCCTAGTGTCTAGATACGTGCCATGGCAGTATTCCTAGGGGCTACCCCTTCCTGAGCTCCCTCCCTGTGTGCTGGAGAAGGTGGTTGGGCACGCAGAAAGTGGGCTCATAGAAAGTGGGCAGATAGTTGGGCACATAGAAAGAGATGAAGCAGGCTGTAGGTGAGGACAGATGGACTCTCTTGGTTGCCCCACTCTCTATGGCTGCAGAACCGTGGGCAAGAACTCACCCTGCCTGGCTGGGGTGGCGTATTGCCGGGTCCTCCCTGCCGAAGTCACCCCTCTGCACCCCGGCACAGCAAGGCAGGAGGCTCCGCGCTGGTGTGCGAGGGACGAACTCCCTGCACCTCTCTCTGCTTCTGCGGCGGGGGAAAGCCGGAGCCCGGGGTCGCCACCTCCTCGACACAGAGCCGGCGTCCCCGGGGCTGTCCACATCGTCCCGCAGTCCCCTCCAGAGGGGCCGGGCATGGGAACGCTGGGGCTCGGTG
>NW_009940259.1:0-5731 GCF_000696875.1 Nestor notabilis
TTTTTTTTTAATAGAACTCATATATATGCAGTCCCTTCTACTATACATCATGTACCACTGTAGTCTGAGCTTTCACTTAACATGTTTAAATCTCCAATCTGTGATTAATAGCAAATGAAGAATGATGTAATGATGTTTTTCTGTCTGTCCTAGGAAGAAAGCATGTCAAAGGTATTACCTGTGGTGGCAGCATGCTTACTATAGACACTTGCTATCTTAGAAATCATTTCAGAGAATTTTTAACTATGATCTATACTTGTATGACTGGAAAGAAAGAAAATCAGTTAGTGCTGGCCATTATACAGGCCTGAGCTAGTAATATATAGGCAACAGATGTTATCAATACTTTTGTGATTGTCCATTGCCAGCTTGGACAATACTAATACTATTAATATTTGGGACAGAATTCTGCTAGGAAAATTCCTTTAGGACAAAACTTAGCATTTCTGATTTCAGAATGCAAGGGTTGCCACAAGAAAAGAATTAAGGCTAACCACCATTGTAACTGCAAAATTGCCTTTGAAACTGAAAAATTGTGGCATTTTGCCCTGAAACATTGGTTTACTTAAAAAGACATTGACATACATATTAATACAATAATGATGCACATGCCCTATACATGTGATATCACATCCTGAGCCACTTGCAGTGACTTTCACCGGTAGGGATAGACAGTGTAACTACTGGTACCTTGGACAAGTTTTTGAGATGGTGATATCAAGCAGCCAAATTAAATAAGTAAGGAGCTCCTCACTCTGTTTAGAAGAACAAGTATCCAATTTTCTCCTTTCTACAAAATATCTAAGTGATGGAATTGGAGCAGACAGAAATTTTTCTAAGTAGGTTAGTTCAAGTCTTGTCAGTCTGAAATAAGAATAGAGCAAGGCATTCCTTCCAGGAGCAAGGAGCTGCAAAATGCAAAGGTACATACAGTTACAGAGTGCGGTCAGGTCTACATGTTCCCTTCAACATCTTCACAGGTCCTGTTTTAATCCCTGCTGCTCTGCCAGACCTACAGTGGATAACAAGTCAGTTGTGAAACTTAGTAGTGGCTCCCTTGCCCTGTGGCAGTTGTGTAAAACCCGTGGATATATCACTCTTTCTTGTGTCCTGCTCTCCAGTTCAAGCCAGGGCTTATAGCTACACTTTGCTTTATCAATCATAAAGAAAAAAAAAATAAAATCTGTGCATAGCTAATTCCAGTATCTCAGCTACTGTTTTGGAGGAAAATATGTGGAAATAATGCTTGACAACTAGGCGTGATCTGTAATAAACAGAATTACAGAGGACCGGAGGCACCATTCAGCTATCCTAGCTTAGCAGTTTCTATCTTGTTCACAACATCACTCCCAAGACCTCTGTTTACAGAGCATTATGCCAAATGTTTTTTTTTTCTTTCACCATTTGGTTGCTGTGTCTAAAGAACCTTGAAGAGCTGCAGAGAGAAAAATAGTTTTATCAGCTTTGTTTTGAAAGCTTTGGAAGAAAAAGAAGTGAGAATTCATGAGAGGCAGCAGAAATCAAAGGCTAAAAAGCAGAGGAGCCATAAAGAAAGGCTCACAGTTATAAATCCCTGGTTCACATTGCTGGGATCTCAATGGAAATTGCTTTACTGATTTTGCAGAAAGCTGAGCCATGTCTTTTTACTAGATAGAGTGGCATTATGCCACTGCAAACTAGGCAACAAGGCTCTGAAATTAAATAGACGGAACTTTGGAGACAGTGAAAAGTCTGGACAAGAATAGGTGATGGGATTCTTTTCAAGAGAGGGAAAGTGTAACAGGGCACTTGGATCATTCTTGTAATGCAAGTAAAAACTGTGGGAACCTAAGGCCATCTCTAGCTTCTATTAAATTCAGCAGCTGTTCTGCCATGGCTCTTAGCAGGGCAAATGTTACAGCCATTAGAGGCAAGGGTTTGCCCCTTTCAGTATTATTGAGAAAACTCCAGTTGATTTGATAGTAAGGAATTATGCCACTCATTTTGGACCACAGAAATCAATTTGCCTTTTTATTTTGTGTAAAAACTGCTATGAGAGAAAAGCCAAGATATAAAAGGAACAATGAGTTGAAAATGCATTTCAGTGAAACTGCAGAGCTGCTTTTAGTATTTATATGTCGAACCTTTCTTTTGAAATAGTCTCACTGAGATTACATGTGTTGTTTTAAGATAAAAAGAAGACTAAGGGTGGCATTTTCAGCAAGGAATTATCCTCGTTCCTTCTCAAGTCAAGTGGATTTCCACACTGATAGGTCGAGGGAAGTGCTGTATAGAGAGAGCATAATCTAAACAAAAGCCCTTTAATAACCCCCAGTCCAGTGGGAGTCCTTCTCCAACGTCAATTGCTTCAGACCAAAATTTTAAAGAAGGTCAGGATTTCTATCATTTCTCTATGGCTGACTGCAGTGATACATCTATTGATATTGCTCTGACCAGTAATAAAAACACATGGGTAGTTAGAGCTTAGTGCGCAAGAAGCTTGAAAAAGTTAATCCAGTCAGCTTGAACAGTTCTTGATCTTGTTTGTTAAAATTACCCTGTAAATAATCAAGGGCTTCCAAAGACAAAGTCAATACAAAATTCAGTTCCACAGCTGCACTATCAGGCAACCCTTCATCTGGGACATGAGGATTCCAGTGTGTTTCATGGTCATGAAATACATTCTGAACATAACCTTGCCTGATTCTTTTTTCAAGCAAGCATTGGGGAACAGTTGGAGAAAGCTCATTGCAGGACCTCCCGGGACAGTTTGGAATGCTGTTTCATTTATACTGTTGCAGACATCACATGCTCATTTAAGCCACATACATACCTGAGTTCCCCTAGACTTATTTATTCAATTTATTTTTTTTTTTTAAGGAGAAATCTGGACTCAAGAGCTGCCTGGGAGATGCACTTTTATGTAGTAACACCCTAACAGGTATCTTTGACCTAACTGGAATAGAGGAAAACTTTTTGGAAGCTAAGGCTCAGTGGGAGGGTTTATCTGAACTAGTGCAGCTAAGAGATGCCTCAGAGAAATCCTGTATGCCACCTCAGAGAAAAGAACACCATCAGATGTATTTAAAACTTACATTTTCTTATTTTACAACTAGATTTTATAATAGGTAATCTGAGCTGGTAATCCTTGTTTCCTAGACACACAGAATAAAGAGGTCTGTCAGGCCATGAAAGCAAGATGAGGCTGGCAACCACATGGTTGTGACATGCTTGTCTACTGCAAGGTTCATTGGAGGTGAATGTGGACTACCACTTAAAATTAGAGGTATTTGTCAGAGCCCTACGGTTTGCCAGAAGGCACTGGAGGTGTTTGTGGAGGACAATACTGGAGTTGCCACTGCTCTCCCACGGAAGGCATGCAATGGGCTGGTGGGTCTATCTTGACTGCAGTGCTATGTGTGCTACCATGCAGACTCATCCAGTAAAGCTGTAGCTGGGGATGGAAGGAAGGAAATCAATGAATCACCAAGAATCAGAGCACAGCCCTTCCTGCTTTCTTTTGAGAGGTTTCATTAAGGCTCTGACTTATGAAAGAACTAAAAACACACATAAGGCCCTGGTAATTACTATGGGGCTCTGCTTTAGGCAAATCATTGGAGGGGCGTTTTCACAACTGTAATAACCTTTGCTCTTACAGCTTCCTTTGCTGCAATATTAAACCATTCTTTAATCTCCACCAAATCAGCCACAGTAGTGAAGAGCAAGCTCATCTTGCTTTTCAGCTACTGTGGTTATCTTCCACTAAGTAGTTCTTATCAGTTTACCAACTTTATTTTACCAACAAGCATGGTGAAACTAAAGCCAGGATGTGGCCATCCCTGAATTCATGATCTGAGTCTTGCATACATAGCAACACTCCAAGGGGAAGCTCCAAGAGGAAGCCCTTGAAAATTGATCTGTTAAGCATGCACTAAAATCTGTGGAGCAACTGCATACCGGTGAGCTCTTGAAAATACACCTTTAACAGTGCATTGCATTTGTTCACTTAATCTATGTTGTCTCACACCATTGTCCTCATCTTTATCACCTTGCTACCTCTGCTACAGTAGATCTCGAAAAGTCAGCAGTTTTAGGTGAGAAACCCAAAGCCATTCTTATGAAGTATGAGCTCCACTCTCCTGTGAAAATGTTTTCTCTTTCTATCTAAGGGATATTTAAGGATTTAAGCTCACATCAGTTTCCTTTTAATCTTTGTTTTGTGATCTTTCTCAGACCTGTCAGCAAAAACATTTGCCACCTTGCTGTACTCACTGAGTAGGCTGGCTACATCTCAAGAAAGCTTCTTCCTTATCCTATTTTTAGCACCCCTTTGGATTAATTTTCTACCTCTCCATGACCAGTCAATGCTATTATCCCACAATCCACATCGCAATCCTACAGAGGGTGACATCTGTTAACTCCTTTAGACATACAAGTCTTACACTAAATTCAATTAAGGAATTCAGAAAGATTCTTACTTTTTGTAAAATTATTCAAATACAGTCACTAAAAAAAATTCAGACAGAAAAACATATAGTATGTTCACTCTGAGGAGTCCAGAGACAAAAGCTGCCCTGCTGTGTAAGGAATGAATTAAGACAAATCAGAGCAAGGTGTTCTGAGGATAACCTAAAAGGACATAAAAAGGCTGTCCTAATTCAAATAAAAATCAGTTTCTAAGAGGGGTTAGTAAAATGGTTACAGCTTTTGTGTACTGGCGAGGCTTGAGAAAATAAGAGTGTAATTAAATTTTTTATTTGAAAAGAGAACTTTCTAGGAATAGAGTTACACATTCGGTTTTGATTTGTGCTTCTGGTTTGGCTTTGGCTTCTGCTTAAGATTTAGCCTAGGTTTTGGTTTCAAGTGTAGCTGAATCCTGGAGTTATGCTTTCTGTGTTCCAGAGGGTCTTGACAAGGAAAACAGACCCTCTTTAAAAGTAGCCAATAAAAATAGCTTATTTTTATCTTCTAATTTGCTGTAGGGCATCCTGTTACCACTTATACAGTGGACACAAACCCACTTCTTCAGCAGAAAAGGTCAGGTAGTTTCATCTACTGGAGTGTTTGAAATCCCTGGGGCCTCAAAGGTCCATTGTCTTGCAGGAGGTGGGAATAGTGCCAGTGCATGAGCTGAAAACTACTGGAGAGCCCCTAGAGCCCTACTGGAGGCTAGGCAGACAGATATTCCGCAAGCAGCTTTTGCATAGATAATGAGAGAGAAGGAAGGCAAGCAACTGGGGGAAATGCAGCAAGACCTGACACTTCCCAAGAAGCCGGAAGGGGGAAAGGAAGCAAGGCTGCAGCCCCAGAGTGCTTCAGGTACTTGGGACTCTGCCACTGGCCCTGCTATCCTTCCTCTTTTCCACCTACAGAACAATACACCAATTGTGAAATTTGGGGTTGCATCTAAAATGGAACAGGAAAATTGAAGCCCTTCTGATCTTGTGTTTGACCTGGAAGTAAAACTCTAATAGTAACCGAAAATCCTGGTGCTCTTATTTGTCCTTAGTTGAGAATGCACGACCAAGATTTCAGACTCGAGAGAAAAAACTAGGCTCCTAAACCACACATTTAGGTGCCTAAAAAAGTTACTTTCCCAGAACCTGCTGAGTGATTACCAGTAGCAAAGATCAAGGTACTAATCTTGGTGGCTAAAAAAGATTTAGGAGCCTAACATTAGATACCCACTTTTGAAGCATGTTGACTTAGAGTTTTAGCCCATTCCTGCTTTCTGTAATTGCATTTTTGTGAC
>NW_009940259.1:5762-16621 GCF_000696875.1 Nestor notabilis
TTGTGAAGGCTTTTTCCAAATGCAAGCTGAGGACTCCTCTTGATGTCTTGTGTTAATAGACAGTGTTTGCAAAAGATTTGCCCTCACCCATCCCGCAGCCCATCATCAAACATTACAGTTCAGACATATTGCCTGAAGGCTGCTAGCAGTTCTCCCTGCTTTTACTGACCAAGGAAACGCATTTGGCAAAAGGCGATAAATGCATTAAACTGAATGATGACTTTAGCAGTGAAATAGCCCCAGCTTTTCCACATCTCAAGTAATTTTCCACAGTAACTTGAGAAGGACTATCAGCCAGCTCAGAAGTGTGAGCACCACCTTAGTTTTTCTCTCTTGGCCAGTTATTTCTCTTGTTTTTATGATCTTCAAGAGAATAAATTGGCTAGTGAGACCTTAGTTGTGTAGGTGTGCCAGGTAGTCATATGGTCAGAACCCATTTCAGCTGAGTATAGGCTGCATTGCCTGTTGTGTAAATGAGGAAAAATGTTACATGTTGTTTGTACAGGTATAAAGGGGAGAAGTGAAATCTGAGTGCATAGCAATGCCACAGAGCAGAGGAAAAAACAAACAGAAACAATGCTTGTTGCAGGGAAATGGAAGGTATGTCAAAACTGGTGAGAACTGGGAAATAAAATGTTAAAAGTATTGCAATACTAAAAACAAGACAAAAAGAAGTGTTTGGCCAAGTTGTTAGCTCCATGGTGTTACAGGAGGTGCACAAACCAGGCAGAACTGGCCATGTTAGTGTAAGTGATTTCTCTGTTGATTATATGACAAGTCGATATGCAGTGGAGGAGTACTGCATTACTCTAACATTTGGGCACTCCAGTATCTGCAGGTCAGATTAGCAACATCATGTTAAGTGGCAGCTGATTCCTGTATAAGGAGCAGCTGGGTTGCAGAAGGACAGTATCAGGTGCTTTGGTTGACATGTAGACCACATCTGTCCTACCTTTTAAAGCAAATAGGATGTGTGCTTCTTGTTCCATGCCCTGCTACTTAGTATTGCCTGTACTCCTTATCATGCACAGTGAACGTCACAGGCTAACAGTTCAGTGAGTTCACAACTAACTCAGTCCTAGGTCTGATGTGATGGAAAATTCCTGTTGTTGGTGGTGCTGTTTCTAGCTTGCAGGTTCCATTCTGCCCCATAAATTGGGCTAATACCCAATGGAAATAAAGATAATCCCTATTCCATTTAGTTTCCACTCTGAGGCCAACATATGTATGGGAATGCAGTAGAAGGCTGGAGAAGGATGCAGGAAATTTGTAGAAAACAGAAATAACAGGATTTCTATTCACATGCCACGATTCCTTCTCCAGGGCATGATTCTATGAACACTTGCCTGTATAACTTTGAATGCTAAGATGTCCAGCTGAATTTAATAGGAATAGTCATTATGCTCTCGAAGTACAGATTTATTAACCTGTCAGTATAGAGTAGGTGTAACCAGAATTTTCCAAAGTGATCAGCCCTGCTGATACTGCTACTGAAAATGGTGAAAGGTTGGTTTGGGTTGTTTTGGGTGTTTTTAATTTGCTTCTCTGGGAGAACAGTTAGACTGGTCTGGAAGGGTTTGAAGAATCTGCCCTGTAACTTTGGCTAGAGAGCAGATCTGGCCTGGCTTGAGCACAGGTCTGGTCTGCCTGAACACTGGAAAATATTATTTTCAGTTAAATTCCTCAGCAAATATTGCTATTTGCTTTCCAAAATATGTACTGAAAGGATATATATTGCCAGCTTTGAACATGATCAAATGTTTTAAAAAATCTCTATCAAATAGATCTTTCAACAAAAAGTAGAAAACCTCACTAAATAGTCGGTTTGATGAATAGTCTTCCATGAGCTTTACTGTTTGAACAATTTTTTTTGGGAAAAAATCATTTTAGAAGAGGAAATAAAACAAAAATATGGCCTGAAAGAAGCATATTTCCAAAGCAATTGCAAATGTTGTCAGTAACCAGCAATCTAGCCTGGATGAAGACACCTCCTAGTCATTGTTATTCTTGAAGGATTTTGTGACTTTTCCTGTTGTTTTGGCAGTGGGTGGCTCAGTGACTCACCTCAGGGCCTCCCAGCCAAAAAACAGGATCCCGGGGAAATGAAAGTCTTTCTAACACTCATTGCTACCAAGGGATTGAAGTACAGGAGCCCTCCTTCCCCACTCTAAAAGCAAGGAGCGATTGCTATAAACTACTCGATCAAGTAAGGAGACCAGGAGACAGAGGAAGGGCTGGCTGTGGCTTGACACAGTGAGGTATTGCTCATCTTGCCCCTTGTTCATTGGTATTCTGCTTGAACAGTACTAATGTCTAGATATTACTTCCTGAAACACATGTGTACTTTCTGACACTTTTTTCTTTCAAGTACTGAGCTGATCCAGTCATAGTTGTATAGTAGATTCAAGCATAAGGTTATACAGTGATTTTCAACAGCTATAAGCAATGTTGAAACAGTCACTTCTTCTAAAGCTGTGTTGTGCAATGAAGACGACAGAAAGGGGTTATGCCAATTCAATTAAATAAAAATCATAGGTTTCCTCAATGAGTACTTGAACAATTGCCAACATTTTACATTTCTCCTAATGCAGATGAAGCTATTCTGCAAAACTGTGCTTTCTGTCAGCACAGTAATAAACTCTGCAAAGGAGTTTTGTGCTATCATTACATCTACTTCAGTAAATATGGAGATACAAATTGTCACCTCACAGGTTTTAGCTACCCATCTTTCGTTAGCATGTGTCAGTGTATGAGGAATTGCCACCTCAGCTAGCCCTTGATAGACTTTGCATCTCACCTTGTAACTCATCTTGTAAGCCTAATGGACTAACCCCCAGGCTCCCTAGCTGTGGTCTCCACATGCAGACTGAAAACGGGTCTCCATATCTGTGGGTGTTGACCCAAGTTAGTTGATTAATAAACTGATATGTAGTACATTTTCCAGACTGAAATTCTATCTCATAGACTCTCAGGATAGCAATGGCCCTACAGAAATGGGAGTTAGATGTCTGCCACAAACCATGGTGCATTTTCCCTGGCAGACATTTTACCTGTTTTTACATGCTTCCAGTGATGGTGATACTCCTTGTCTTCAGCCAAACTATTAAAATTCAGTAGAAAGTCAGATGAAAACAATATGCCGCGGTTTTAATGAGTGCTTACTTCCTTCATGAATGTGATTAGGGTACTCAGCCTGAAACTATAGTTATGTGGACTGCATTGTCCCAGCCTTCAGCCTTGCCATTGTTCCTCCCTTCTTTTCTCATTCCTCTATAAACAAAAATAACTAGTCTGTAGAAGCAATTGATGTCCACCTGCTATTCTCAGCACTGAACAAAAATGAAAGCAAAATGTTAACTTCAATGTCTGAAGTGCTGAACTTCAGAATATAACTCCAGTTGATCTAATGGAGCTCACTGGGGTTTCGCTTTTCAACTGAGCCATGGGGATTAAGAGTCTCCTAACCTGATCCAGCTGTAAAGGAAATTATATAATCTTAACTTGTCAGAGCATAACACATAGGTTTTATGTGGTCTTGTTCCTCATGGAAAGATGTAGAAGAGAAGAAATTTCTTAAAACTATTCTTTGCCTAGCCATCTTCTTATGGTACCCCAGACTTATTTGCCTAGGTCTTGACTCCACATCAGCATTTTTTAATGTTAAATAGAGATACAGTAGTGTTCCGGTAAACACCCAAGGTGCTGATGTCCAGGAGCACTGTTTTGTAACTCCAAATATATGACAGTGTATACCATAAACCTATTCAAAAAAGTGATTGGCATAATATATAGTAGTTTGTTAACAGCTTTTTGTTACTACAACCATTTCCCATTGCTACTGAGCAGTCCTAAGTACAGTATGTGGCAGCACAGAATGCTGATAGTCAATTTTTGTCTGTACTTTGGTGAGGGTTTTTTTCCCTTAAAAAGGTTTTAGTCTTATCCAAGCTGTCTGGAACAAAAATCTACATGAGTGAAAGCAGAGATGAATGTGAATCGGTGTATTCCTGATGACAAACTGTCCAGCAATATAACAAATCACCAAAAGCATGTATGTGTGAAAACTTTTGTGCCTTTTCCAGCTGTCTCTGATGATCTGAAATACTTGCTTTTAGCAGGTGCCCAAGATGCTTTTATTTTCCATTGGCTACTTACTGCCTAACTATTACATGCTGTGGAAAGCATTTAGTCCTCTCTATCGCTGAATAAATGGGAAAGTAGAAATGCAGAGAACAGGAAAATATTTATGATGTCTGTGACGGGGCAGATACAGAGTCTGCTAGGAAGCGGAAATGCTGGGGGTATATTTTGGCACAGGGATCTTACCCAGTTTTCTTGGCAACGTTGTTTCCTTATCAGACCGGACATGCATTGTATTTTGCATGTGTCAAAAAGTGCTTGCCAGCAGGACTTATTCTGATAGCGACAACAGGAAGTCTGAAATACACCAAAGGAACGAAGGCTTGGGAAGCCAGACACTGAGGAGCAGCAGTAGTAGCTATGCTGGATAAGGAGGTTAAGCCACAAAAAGTTCAAGCCTATCAATGCTGGAAGCTGGATTGGAGGAGATGGTAGATAGCTGGGAAAACAGGGAAATAAAAAGCACAAGGAAAAACCCAAGCAGAGGGGGGTTGTTTTAAGTTCAAGAGCAGCTCTCTGCAACAAAACGTCTCCTAGACATTGTCTTGGAGAATAACTTAGTCTCAAATTCATAATATATGAATTCTGGCTTGTCATTATGAGTTCCACTAAAAGCTGTTCATTATGAATTGTCTCTTTACTAACCTTCTTGACGGAGTGAGAGATGCAGGAAATGAGTGTGTTGGCCCGGCAGTTCCTGCATACTCTCTATCTGCCCAACATTAAATTCTGCACAGCTACCAAATCTCCTGTAACTCTACCTTTTTCCAGCCCCATGTCCTGCAGTTCAGAAGCTCCCAGGGTTTTCTAAGAAGTAGCTCAAGCTCCACAAATCCCACAACATTGACAAACAGAAACAAAACTGGGCAGTGAGGAAGCTGGACACATTTTTTTTCAGTGAGTCCTTTTATGAGTGGATGAAAAAATAGTTTTATAATAGATGCTGAGCTACCAGCATAAGCCATAGTGCTGGCTGCTGAGAAAGGTATAATACTTGTATTTAAGTACAACAGGCTCTTTATAAGCAGACATTTTGTAATGTTCTAAGATGTTCTTTTCTGGCATTAGTGGTCTGAAAACAAAGCTGACACTGTTAAAAACTATAGCTTAGCAGACCAATGCACAGAATATCTCCTCATGGGACTGACAAGAAACCTGATACAGTTTTCCACGGCTTGTGCAGAGGAAACCAAATGGAAAAGAGAAGCCACAGAAACTCAGTTCGTCAGAAGCTTAATATCCAATAACATCTTGCACAGGAAAACTGACAAGTGTGGTTAGAGCAGAAAGTGCATCTTGTTTTTCAGTACTGAGGTCCATGGCAGTCTCATACTGCTGCTTATTTTTTAACTAGGCCCAAGAAGAATGAGCTCATCGCAGTTTACCACAACAAAGACAAGATATATGTCTGGATAGATAGTGCCTGGATTTATTCAGCCTTTTGGAAAATTACAGGCATGGTTCAAACACATACTTCTGTTTTGTTTCCTCTGAGACAGCCAACCGTATAATCATTCCATGCATTTCAAATAACATAAACTGAGACTGACTCACTGTTTCCTATTTCACTAGCTCAGGACAGGATGCAAAGCCTACAAACATGTTCTGTGTGAGTCTTTACATGACATGATGTTCCTTGCTATAAGTTTGCAAGCCTACTTTCTTTCATATCCCTAGAGTGGCTGTCTGTGGTCTCTCTTCCAGCTCTCCAGACATAAGCATGAAATATGACTTAGGACAGCAGAACCTTTCACTCCACAGCTTTCTTCTTTCTGCCACCTTAGTTATACTTAAGCTTCTCTCTGACCAGCAAGATCAAAATATCTATACATCAGTAACACATCAATAGAGAAAGAATGGACCTAGACTGGTGTCCTTAAAAGGGCCTTGGCTGTTATGTAGCACATTGCAACTCTGAGGGAGGAGCTCACAAAGTCAAGGGACAACCACAGGGTGCCTAGTTGACAAAAATAGCCAAGTACAGCTTTTCAAGTACATAATCCAGATCTCACTGACTCCTGAAGCCAATGAACCAGGTTGTCAAGTATAGTGAAAATTGATTTCCTTCCATTCAAATATACTGTCTAGTGGATAAGGAAGTAAGGACTGAACACACAAATAAGACTGTCTTTATTGATAACCAAGACTCATGAGATGATGAAATAAACTGTGGCTGAGGATGGAACTACAGTTTAGGGAACAGAAATACAACACACATGTGCAGAGAACTCCTGTCTTTTGTTTCGCTATCAGCAGCAATGGAAGCATACAGTAAGAGAGATGGACAGAGGTAGCTCAGGAGTGTAAATTTGCTGTATCATTTTGACAGTGACACATATCTACTGAATACCTCAAACATATAACATCCTTTGAAATATTGCATTCTAGCAGAGTGGCAACTACATTTCTACAAATATGGTCCTGACTTGTACCAGTTGCAAGTGAATAAACATTGATCCAGTTCCTTAGAATGTAATTTTACTCCCTGTAGTACATCAATAGAGCTCCATGTGTGAAAGAGTAAGAAAAATGTGCTCTGCAGTAGCGATATCCTTACAGAGTCTGTTGGTATTGCAAACAAACAATACTCAAGCCTGATAGCTAGAGTTACAGTAATTCTATTAGAAATAGCCTTGAAAATATCTTTCATGAAAATAGTACTGAATATAGACTAAATGCATTTTGGTCTTTAGTGCTTACATAAAGGCATCTAAGCATTTAGAGATTTAGTGGAATTTTTCACATTAGCTCTGAATCAAATCAATGAGATTTAAACATTTCCATGCTACAAAGAAAAGGCGTCTGTCTGGGTTTTTTAAGTGCTTAAGCGAGCCTGCTCTTTCACATTTTTCATATTATTGTGTGCAGAGGAATTTGGGGACTGACATTTCTATTCTCCGAGATGTTCCAATGCTTGCATTAAAAATTCAGAATAAAATATCTGCATTTAAAATGTCCCTTAGCATGAATTTTCAGAGTAACTTCTATACGTGATCATCAAAATATCTTGGCTTCATACTGATACATTCAAGTTCCTTGGAGATTTACTTTATATTAAAATTTTAATATATGTAATAGATTAAAACAAGTGAACAAGTGTTTTAAAAACAATTTAAGAAAGAACAGAAAACATGGCTAAACAATGTATTTCTACACTGTTACAAATGCATTTTTCAATGTAAATTGACCCTCTTTATGGGACTATAACCAAATGTATAGGTAAGTCACAGATAATTTCTAACAAAATACCACTTTAGGTATATTTGCTGAAATACATATGTAGCAAGACAATAGGAGTTTGAGATTAGCTTGCTCTTTTTCTATCATTCTGCTGAGTTAAAGTAACTTTCAGTAGAAGGGATAGCAAGCTTCAGTGGGAAAGGCTGGCAAATTTAGTCAATGTGTTTGTTTCTTCATTTTGGTAAATCATCAAAGACTGCGTATCTTTTGTATCTTCTTATTTTTGCTTTTGTAAAGACACTGACATTTATTCCTCACACTCACATTGGAAATAGCCAGTAGGCCACAGCAAGGCAGCATGGCTGTCCATATTATTTCCTGGCTTATGCAGGGGTGCTTCAAGAATATTGAACAATATGTAAAACTTCTACATTCTCTAAACCTGAAGGGGATTATTTGAGCCTCGTAGGAGAACTGTGCATAAAAAGGCAATGTTTTGCTCCAAGAAATGTGAACTAAGAAAGAATATATAAATACAGCCGGACACCAATAAATCCGTAACTGCAAATCCACTCTGGCAGGAAATGGTTTTCCTTTAATAATGAAATACCACACTGGCAAAAATAAATATATAACTCAGGCTACCTCAACCATTATTGGACTGCAAAATAACCGTATTTTAAAACAGAGAGTTCTTTCATTTTTCAGAGTGCTCTTTGGTCATGTTTCAAGTTTTCTTCTGCAACCATGAGGGCTAAAATCTTGCTTGAAATAATGTGGAAAGTGAGACTGTCACACAGTCACTTGTTCTGGGGCTCAAAGTGAAACTCCAGATATTCTAGTGCTGGCAGTAATACCACAGTTGGCAGCAGTACCAATGACCAAATTTCTCTTTATAAAAGAAAGCACACATTGGCACTGAAGCTAAGTTTCTTAGTTTGAGGAAAGAGATAAAAACATTAATTCAATAAAGGAGAACTTATTTGCTGGTAGGGACAAAAAGAGAAGATTTCTGTTCAGTGTACACGCAGAGGAATAATCTTTTGCTGCAAAGGTTGTTGGAAGTTTTTAAAACCTTAAATGTTTTCTTAAAGAGGAAAAAAATGTTTCCACTGACAAAAGTTGGAAGAATCTCTTCTGCAGCTCAGATACTCCAAGCCAGAAGCTACCACTCAGCTTTGGCCAGAGTTTTTCTGTCAGTGAGTTATTTGGGCTGTTCCCCTGATATTCATATTGTTACTGTGCTGCTGCTATCCATATCAAGCTTGATCTACCAAAAGTTAGCTGCCTTTGATGTTGATGCTAGTGAGTATCTTATTGGGGCACAGCTCTCTTGATGCTTTAGTGAGTCATTAAGTGCCTTAGGACTATCTCAGGTAGAACTTGAGATGCGTATCATAGTGTAGGGCAAAGACACTTGGTCCTTTTGTTCCTTTCCAACTCCTTGCATGAGGCTGGGGAGCCTTTTCCACACTTGTCCCTGTGATATGGGTAGCTACGGCAGGGCTGCAACACTTGTGCTCTTTCTGCCTGCAATGAATTGCAGCTAACCACCATAGTCGTCATGTTCAGTGGTGGCAGTGCACTGAGAACTCTTTGGGATGCTGCTACTCAGATGAACAACACTGAACCAAATCAATACTCTTAGATATTCAGATAGTTTCTCTGGGTCTCAAAACCCAAGGAAGGGATCCAGTCCTCAGGCATTTCAGCAAATAAACCAGTATTCCTTTCTGTATCCTTCAGAACTAACATTTCAGGTGGTGGTTTGCAAATGCAGTAAATAAAAGGTTAAAATCCCTCTTATCTCATCAGCAACAGCACTAACCTGGGATCAATTCACTCTCTATGTTCAAATTCATCTTTTCACTTGAAGGCTTTCTGCAGCAATAGTTACTGCTTTTCTAGCCCGTTCTAACTTTAGGTCCTACGTCGACACAAAACTAGCATAAAAACAGAGCACTGGCGCTAACACCCTGCCATATGCTCCTATCAACTTGACAAAAGTGTCATCGTGTGGCCCACCTCTATTCTGAGTCAAGTTTGTATTACTGTGTGATCCTTTCCAATGATGGTGAAAACACAGTCTTGCTAAGGAGAACTTACATGTTTGCTTCTCTCATGGGTGCATATATCTAAGTTTGTTCAAATGAAGTGCCAGAAGTTCATTGTCTGCCATCAGATATCTGATCATATCACCAGCTTCTGTCACCTGCAATAGGCAGAGGATGTATCATAACCTTAAGATGTAGAAATGCAATTTCTTTAACTAAACAAAAATTATTCCACACATGACTCTGAGCTGCTACTGGTTTCCTCATCCCATGAATAAAACGGTACTGCTGTTGAAAGCACTGTAATTCAGCTCCTGGGAGTTCCTGCATGAAAAGCCATTCCAAAAATTCTCCTTATAGAGAGAAACAGTCCTGAGGGGATCAAAAAACATAAAAAAAAAAAAAGGAAAGAAAAGAAATCTTAATTACTGCAATAAGTAGGGTTGACTACTTAATGAGTCAGGTGGTTTGTGAGGTCAACTTTTCTGCCAAGTTTTCCTGAGAGTGGACAGAGGGAGACGAGCAAACATACGGCACTACACGCTTGCTGTGGCTGAAGTTTTGTGATTAATTGCCATCAGCTGCCTTGAATCGTTAAAGCAAAGAGCACAGGAGTATTACAAGATGATGTTTTGATAGCCTTTGACTTTAGAGCTCTGCTCGGGTTTCTTCCACAGAGGCCCAAGAAATGGCTGTGAGAAGGAAAGGCATCAAAGTTTCCCAGACCAGTGGGTCCTGGGGAGAAGAGACCGATTCTGCACTGGCTTTAATATTAGACAGCCCAGGAAGAAGGCTCAATCTGCAGCAAGTCCATTACTAATGGAGCAGACGCAGTCAAGGCTAGTTGCAACTTTTCAAATTAATAAAAAAGAAGGAAGGAAAGGAAAGAAAAAGAAAGCACCCAGTTTTCATTAAGAGGAAAAGACAACACTCTCCAGCCCTAACTCTGTGGAGCCCAGAGCCTCTCCCTGCTGGGGCACCTTGCTGGAATCATTTCCTCACTCTGTGCTGGTGGCCCCTCACATCCTCTCGGTTGCAGGATGGCAGGTCTCTCAGGGAGACACACTCTGCCTTTAACATGAAACAGCTGTGATTTTTGCCAAGGTCACTTTACAGAACACAAAGAAGAGGTGGGTGAGGGTTCTTGTTGCATGTTTTACTCCTCCATTCCTGGCTGTATTATCCCCCACTACCTGGGCTCCCTAACTGCTCATAAATATCTCCTTTAAATGTATCCCCAGCTACAGTATAAAAGTTGGTGATGTATAACATATTCTAAAGAAAGATTTGCCTCTGTTCAAAAACCTTCCTGACCTCATGGCCGAAGACGAACAAAATAATGTATTAACAAAAACACGGTTCACTGCCAAAGAAAAGAAGTTCCTGTAAGGACTGAAACAATAAATCTCCTCCGTGCTGAACTCCCAGAGGGAGTATGTTGTGTTTCCTCCTGTTCTTTATCAAAGTCCCCAAAATAAGCAGGAA
>NW_009940259.1:16652-32075 GCF_000696875.1 Nestor notabilis
ACTAGGCACAGTCTCTACACACCTTTTTCCATGGAGTAATTAAGGCCTGCCTCAAAGTGAGAGAGCACTCCCTGCCCAGCTGTGTGAGGCAGAGCTGAGAGCACTTACCACCATCACTACCAAGCATGAAGCTCCCAGGGATTGCCTTCTTTTTCTTAGCTGCAGTTTGTGTTTGCACTGTGGGAGGTAGGTTCTTTGGGTTTTTTTGGCTGTACTTGTCACATCTGTGGGGTGTTTTATGAGCAAAAGCTTAGCTGTCAGTAGCTGGATGCTGGGTTTTTTTCCTTGCAGTTCAGTGATGGCAAGTCTGTGTGTTGGAGAAGGTACTAACTGGTAGTTGGTTTATATGTGTTCAGTGAAAAACTTTTCTGCCATTTTATTTTTGTGACAGCTCTCTTTCTAGGTGTCATGAAGCTCCTCAGTCTAGGAGGAGTTAAAAGCAGAGATATACTTCCTAAGGTTTTGTGCTCTCTTTTTCTTCTTCGAAATAAAGCATCTCTTGTAGAGATGACTTAAAGGGGAGAAATGAAATTTCTGTCAGATTTCACAAATACTGCTCCTCAAATCAAATCTATCTTGATGGATTTCCGTGGCACTATGCCAGCAGTAAGTTTGGCCAAGGGTATCTCTCAGAAATTATCTTAGTTTTACCCCAAAAATATAGGGGCTTACAGCATTTATTGAGTGTCAATTACTGGGGCATGCAAGCCTAGGGGCAATATTAGTTACTGAGCACAATATCTTTTTTAAATGATGCTCAAATGCACAAATCTAATCAAACTTTATGATGTTCATATGGTCACAGCTTTGAAAGGTCATGCTTTTAAAGTGGAATTAACTAGTAAAACCTGAAAAGATGAAAGAACAAGGTCCAGAATCTATCATCACCTTTATCAAAAGAGAGTTTTGAAGACAAATTTGCTTTTTATCTGTGTTTTCACTTGCTGGCCCTCTGGTTTGAATACTTATAAGCAAATCTTCCACAAATGTCTGTTGATTGATTGTAAGGGATTTTATGAATCAGCAGTTTGAAAAATTATAATAGTAGATTAACTGATCTTAAAAAAAATAACTTTTGCTCAGATTATGTGTTAAAATCTGGATAAATCTTTTGTGCTGTAGCTTATGCTATTGCTTGGGCTCATATTGGGCTCAATATACTTCTGCTTCTAACTCCTCCTAGACTGGGGAACTTCATGACTGCTGTTAGGGAAACTAAAAATCAATGAAGGAGATTAAAAATATAAGTGCCACAGAAAGAACTGCTTTTAAAACTATGTTAAGTAAGTACAAGCCCCAAAAGTCTATGTTGAGGTACTATTTATTCTCCGTCTGCTACTCCTCGTAAAAATATCCTTCCTGTCATTGTCAAACCTTTAATTTCACAACTTCTGAAAAGCAAAGTGGAGTTGGATCAAAATGAGTATATTTAACACAACAGTCCATAAAGCTTATCAGAAAGTAACATGCAAAGGCGGGAGGAATTCTGTCAATTTTATACAATCCTTTCTTTAAAAAAGATTTTCCCTCCTCTGCATGATATGAATGGGGCAGAACTGATGACAGTGAATAAGCAAATTTTATATAGGATACATTTGCTCTGGACAACTTTGGTTCTGTAAAAGTTTTTTTATTTTAGGGGTTTTTTTTGTTTGTTTGGGTTTTTTTTAATGCTTTATTACAAGGTAGACATGGTAGTGAAATTCTGTTGGTAAATTCACCTTAGAAAATGAAGAATATGTGTGGGAAAAATCAGAGTATGTCTCAATCAACCTTGTGAAAGAAAAAGTAGAGAATCTGGTCAAGTTTCCTTCGGTCTACCCCGTGCATTGACCTGTTAAGACAGAAGCAGTTTTGTTGTCTGTTATATGAGGCTGGACCAAAGTCTTTGGATTTCCACTGTTTGTGATCCATAAAGTGTCCTGAACATCTGGGTTGCAGCAACAGGATCTAATAATCTGAAGAGAGGGACGGATGATAAGGAGGCTGACATCAGTCTCCCTCATGCTTGATCTCCTTTTCTCTTGAGCATTAGAGACAACAGCAGGACATCTCTGCAGTTGCTTAGAAACACTTTTAGAATCTTAAAATTATGCTCAGTAAAATTTAGAGAAGGTCAAATCAAACCCCAGAACTATAATACTCCCCCAGGTTTTAGGGTAGTTTGTCTTCAAAGCTTACCAAGACAAGTAATGTGTGGGCTTGCAGCCTCTTCACGTAATACACACAAGCTGCTTGTCTTTGTATCTTTTGTAAATCATGAAGAAGTGGACAAGGATGTTTCCATTGTGGTTAGCAAAGAACATACCAAGTACCCTGTGGGGCTTCCAAATTTCATTCTTTGTCTTCAACCTGTATGCTGGCAGTGCTTTCTTGGTAATTTTCTAATTCATCTTGGGATCTTGCATCCTCAGAAGTCCCTTATGTTTTGGTGGGCTCTATCCTCTGTCAGCAAATTTCTAGAGGCTCAGTTATGTACAGATATGGAGACCGATTGCCTCAGGACTACTTGTCCCTCCTCTCAAGGCTATTCTCAGCCCTTTGAGAGCTAAATGATGTACTTCAGGCAGGAGTTCCTTCATGCTCATCTTAAGGTATTAAGTCCTTCTGGCATATTGTCCTTTATTCTTACCTGCTCCAAAACATATCTCAAACAGAAATGCTTTCTGGGTTGGTTCATAGCATTTGCAGCTTTAAACAACAGGCAGTGCTGGAATGGGCCAAAGAATATATTGGCAAACAACGGTAGTATAAATACTCTTGAGACTGCATTAAGGTGTAATTACTTTTAAAATGTGTAAAGGTGAAGTTTGTTCTTCTAAAATATGTGGCGAAAGGAACTGGCAAGTGCTTATAATGTAAGTGATTAGAGATTGCATCTTCCTATGCTTTGGCCTTGTAGTACAGCTTGGCTATAGCTATGCAGTATAGCAGATGTCCTCCACTAAGTGCTTGCAGCACACTGCAGCTTCCTTCTTACTCAGGCATCCAGGTTTCTTTCTTGCAGAAATGATAGCAGAAAAGAGTGAGAATGTTCTCTGCTTAGCATCAGTCTGGATGTATTCATGCACTCAAATGTAGGAGCTGGAACATACTGTCTCACATTGTAGATGTACAGTAGGTGGGTTTATTAATGTCTGATTAGTGACCCCTGTTGACAGTTAGCAGTACCTTTCTCCAAGAGTGTTCTTGTCAAAACTGATAGCACTACAGAAAAGCAAGGATGCTTTTCATTTTGGAAAAGTAGGAGCAGATCTTGGCGTTGAGAGTTTGGTCCGAAGGCCACTGAAGCAATTTGGACCTGTTCATCAACCCCAAGCTGTGTGCTTCACAGCTCCCTTTCCTGTTAAGAGGATGCTGCAGAGCCTGGGGCATCATCCCAACCCTACAACACAGCAGATTAATCCTGGCTCCCAGGCTGATAGCTTGAGAAAAGTTCCTCTAAACCAGGGCTCCTTTAGTAATTATGTACGTTTGCAGCTGCCTGAACTCTGCATGTTAACCAGGGAAGATGGATGGCCTTTTCCTTTTCCATCTTCTATGTTCTCAGCTCTCAAATATTCAAGTCTTTTAAAAAAATAAATGTTAAAAATTAAGTACTAACTAAACTGTTTTGAGCAGTTAAAGCTTTTGAGCATGGTCTTCCCTCACTCTGGGTTGTTATTCATGGTTGTGCCCTTGGAGAGACCAGCAAGGCACAGACTGTCACAGAAGGATCCTTGTCTCATCTATGAAAATCTGAGAAATGTGAATAGGCTTTAGATAGCCAGCTGCTTTTCCACATCTTTAGCTTGCTTGAACCCAAGCTTTGAATGCCTTGAGAGTCTGCCTGTTGTGAAACCAAACCAAACAACTGTGTTTTGGGTGTTTGTGCCGTTCCTAGTAGTTTGCAGGACTAGCTTTCTCAAAAATGAAATTGTAGTGGTGGATCTTACTGTAGCCTTAAATGGAGTTTTTATTCCTGTACAGATTTTAATTCCTCACCTTAATTCCACACCCCCTGCTGCCACGTTAGTTCCATTCATTAGACCTTCCTAATATTGGGGTAGCTTTACCTGTGGATTTTAAAGATGTCTTTATTACTGGACAGAAGAAAACTGCTTGTTCTAGCCCCAAACCTGAATGCAAGTTTACTAAATATACTGAAAATAGAAGCAGATGGCTTGATACCTGTTTGATAAGGATTGGATTTGCAGCCAAAATAAATGGAAACAGAATCTGAAGGGCAAGTTTCCTGCAGCATTCTGCTCCAAACCCGAGAATACATAATGCCATATAACATGGCCAACAAATGGTCACTTCTGAAAATTTACCAGAATGTTTCTTTTTTATTTAGCTGTGTCTTTTACCTGGATTAAAACCTAGAGTTCTATTAATTTCTACTCCTTTACAAATTAGGAGGTTGGTTTGGTTTTGTGGATATTTTTCTATTTGGAAAAAAATAAAGGACCTTGAATTTGATCTCCAATTGTTCATACATCTGAGTCCTGTGTGAAAAACCTGCAAAAATATGTATTAAATTTAATCTTTAAGAAACTGTTAATGTAGGGAAGAGGGAGTATTTTTAACTGGTATGATTAGGTAGCCAGGCTATCCTCACAGTCTTAAGATGAGTAAGGTCCCATGTAAAATCTAATGGGGAAGCCAACCTGACTACTTTTGTTCCTCATGAAGAGGGTGGGGTGTTGTTTTGCGGAGACAACTCAAGGAAGACCGTTTAATGGCTTTATTTTGCAGTTCTGTAAACAGAGAGACAATGTTGGACTTGTGTGTGTAGCAGCTGTTATTTACTAATACAAGTCAAGAATTAAAGACCTGGTTACCCTAGAAGACAAACATTCACTTTTGGCTTCAGCTAGCACTCTAAAATAGTTGTCCTAGATTTAAAAAGTCAAAACCCTGAGACACACCATGTCCTGCCATGCAAGCCACCATCATTGTCCCAGAACCTGAGCTATTGGGTGGTGATACCTCAGCTTTCGTGTTGTGAAAGTGCCTCCTTGGATGCCCTAACAGCAGTACACTGCATCTGCCAGACCTACCTGCAATACAAAAAGTGGTTTGACACAATTTAATATGATGTCATCTCTATGCTGTGACTTTTGAACATACCTCCCTATGTGAGAAAGCTGTGCTCTGATGATTAGTTGCTGATACAACGGCTCTAAGAGAACAAAATTTAGCAGATGTGGTATCTGGGGTATTGTCCCCTTGCGGGAGAGGTGGAAAGGAGATATCAAGCCCTCTTATGCCACCTACACATGTACTAGAGGCTGGTCTGGGGGGTTCTAAATTAATTCCAAATAATTGTTTTTCTTGACAGCCAGGATAGACAACAGCCCCTTTCAGGCCAGATTAACTAGCTGATGCTCCAAAGGTTATGTTTCAAACTAGTAACAGGGCAAGGATTTTCTGACTGCTTTTATGTGGAAAGTGGATGCTTGCCTGACTTTGGAACAGGTGAAAATCCAGCCCATTTATCAAGAAAGTATTTTTACAACAATTTGTAACCTCTCTTTTCCAATGGCACTAACATGGTCCTGGGTGTTAGCTGCATGTTGTAGATGGCAAAACATCTGAGGTTGCTGAAACCACAGAGCAAGAGGCAAATAGTTTTGCAACATGTTTATCTGTTGTAACCTTTCTGCCTTGTCTTATCACTCTAATAAAATCATGTGTTTTACTGGGATGGGAGCCCAACACCAGCCTTACTGTCCAAAGATTTCAATAAGATATGTAATCATTCTAAATAACACATTCAGTTTGTCTTAATGCCATGATTTCTTAGTGTAGTACTTGGTGTGAGGAGTGTCAGTATAATCAAAACTTTTGGGTTAAATCAGTTAAATCCCTGATTATATTAGTGAAATATTTATGCTTCCTGCAGATTTCTTCTTTCATAATCTTCAGTGGGAGATTAATATTGTATTTGGGCTTGACAGGGTTTGCTTTTGAGACAACAACTGATCATAATGGCAAAAGCTTTGGATTTTAGTTAGTCTGAGAAAAACAGCGCCAGGAGATTTACTTACCTTCCTGGACAAGGATTCTCATTATTTTCCTCTATAAAATACCTTACTGATTTGTTGAGGCATACTTTCATTGCATGGTAATTATTCGAAGTGATAAGACCCCCACATATTCCTTCATTTTTTACTAGTTTTTCTACTTCTTCACATGCTCAACATCGAGTCTAGGCTTTATTTGAAATACAGTGCTGATTACCTTACAAATGTTAATGTGGGTGGTGCTATCTATCCCAGTGTGAGGACAGTCTGAAATCATCTTTCTTTGACAGATTAATTACCCCTCCTCATCTCAGCATAGGTTATATATCACTGCAATGTAGATGGTGTAAATATCAGTGTTTGCAAACTCATTCAAAGGCTGCTGAAGCAAAAATATCAGCAAACATTGTCGGGTGAAATGGTGAAAAGTTGAGGATTGCTTTGGCAAGAAATGAGAAATTCAAATGTTTTGACCCTCAAATACCCCATTTCATGCCCGGTAGAGAGTTTTGGACAGGACGCATGGCTAATGCTTCCACTGCCATTCGATGTCTCCAAAAGCCAAAATTTTGGTGCTTTCCCACTCCTACCCCCAAGAATTACAAACTCTCTGAAAGTCCTGTCAAGTTGTCCAAACCTCATTTCCCCTTGGCTTCTACAGATTGTTGTAAAGGCATAAGTCTGTGGCATGTTAAAAGAAATGTTTGGGCCAGTAATTTGGTTGTAGTTACTCATTTCTGCACAGGACTGTCAAAATCTCTTTCTGAAACCTGTAGAACTCTGAGTTATGAAGCCTTCTGGACATCCTGTGGCATTGAACTCTGTTTTGCCACAAAACACGTAAGTCTTGGAAATGTCAATACCAAAAACTGGCTGCTCAGAAAGGCTGTTACAGTAGAGCAGCTTTAGGTTTTCTTTAGGAAAGGCTTTCCTTATAAGAGTGGTGTATTAATATATTTGCTATGGTTCCAAAAGCAGTGAATGTATTTATCAAACTGTTTGGCTTCACTTGCAGCAACTCCCTAGAGTAGTTTCCAATGTGTAACAGAGTAAGAACTTATTAGAGATTTATGCCAAATAGATCTGCAAGATGTGCCAAGGATAGCAAGGGAAGGACACAGCACAGGTATTGGAGGCAAAAATCTTCCTGGTGCATGACTGTGTTTTGGTTCTCTGCACATTTTATCTTGTCTATTTCAAATAGCTTTGGAGGAATCCATAATTTCCCTTTGCATGCCATTCCCTGTGCTAATGGAGTTGTGACTAGTGTGTCTTAATGCTGTTGCATTTAGGTAAACTAGTGCACTATTTATCCCATCAGCTTAGTGTCACTTTCTTGTAGTGCACTGTCTGCTTCCCCCCTAATTGCTTTCACCTTGCAGTTCCAAGAACTGGCAGAAAATACTGTTTTCAGGTGCAAAATGGAAAACGGGGATTGGTCATTTATGGAAGGAATGGTCAAGGCAGAAGAAGAGCAGAAGGGTTTGAGTAGGAAAGGGCAACTCATTCACAGCAGTTTTAATTGTCATGGGAAATAAAATTACACTAATGGCCAATAAAAGTACAGGTGATGTCTATAGCTGTTAACCAGCATGAGATGATCAGCTTCCAGCTCACCATGTCTTCCCAGTGCACTGGCTGGGACCCAGGATTTTGACAGGCCTAAGCATCCTGAATATAGTCTGCTTTCTGCTCTACTAGGAAGCTGGTTATCAGTGTGGGTGCTAGTGTGGCTATCACAGCAGTTCCCACTGCTCTTTGATAGTGTACGTCCTCCTTGCTGACCCTCTGCTTCAAGTGCTCTCCTAGTAACAACTTTGGGTTTTTTAATAGGAATGGTTTGGAACATAAAGCATGTGAGAAAAACATTTCACTTTTGCATCTGAGCTTAGCAGTCGTATATGACTGGTAGAAATTCAAAATAACATCAGCATTCAATCAGTGTGGCACAATACTCACAGACAAGGAGGTTTTTATCAGCTACATGTGCCAGTTACAGAAATCAGATATTTTGAAAGTGTATCCTTCATCCTTGCATATAACGTAACTCCAGTGAGACTGTACTCCACTTTGGGCTTGCACAACCCATTTTGGGCTCTTCCTTGGGTGTATCCTGTACCATTGAACCTGTGTTCTAGGCAGTGGGGAAAAGATGACTTTTTCTGATGGAAACAAGTTTTTGATGCTCCAGAGGCTTGCAGAGCTTTGTCAGGAACAGGGTGGCATGGGCGGGTGTGGCTGAAATGGGTGTCTAGGCTGATCTCGGATGTGCTAAAAATAAACACATTATAGCAGTCACTGCAGTGACCCTTTCCTGTATTATACAATTAGTCATGTTGCTGGAGATGCATTTGGATCACAAACATAGGGCAGCACTGTGATTTTACTAGCTGCTGCAGCACGTTGCAAAGGAGAGCTACTGATTGACCTGGTCTCAGCTTCCCCTCTGGCTGTTTTATATCTGCCCTACCCAAACACATGCTTCCCTGGGAAACAAAAATAGGCTTGCAAATAGCATGGTAAGGAAAAAACATTGTAAGCATTACCCACAGAAGGACATAGTTTTCTCTTTGCCTTATGGGTGTGGGTGACTTACACCAACGCTCCTGTTCTTTCCTGTTGCAGTGGAAGGGGCTCTCCTTTCTTTCTTTTTCTACTCAGCAATGCACAATATCTAAAAAGCTCTTTCTATATAAAACTGCACCCATTAAAGACATTTTAAAAATTGATTTAGCGTGACTAACACAAGGGAGGTGGCAGTTTGTTTTTCATACTATAAAATAACCCTTGGTAACTCCTACCTTTTATCTTACACGTGGATGGACAAATATATCACCATCAAAGGGTGACAATCTGGTGCTTTAAATAGCTTTAAAGGCTTTAATTAAAACCTATTAAATAGGTTTAACAGGTTTAAATAAAGAGAAGTGCAGACCTTGGAGCCTTGTCCAAGGCAGGCTGGAGTGCTG
The DNA here is from genome assembly GCF_000696875.1 of Nestor notabilis. Lineage (NCBI taxonomy): Eukaryota > Metazoa > Chordata > Aves > Psittaciformes > Psittacidae > Nestor > Nestor notabilis. Next base: position 25,630 of record NW_009940259.1, read on the forward strand.
ATGAGCATGCTGAGCACATTTATTATTTTATGGAGTGCAAACAATGTGTTCATCCCTCTGTAGTACACAGTAATAAAGATACCCACCAAGCTTCACATAGGAGCAGAAAGTGCTCTGGGAAAGCTTGTGATTAAAGGCCCTTGATAGGGAGATGGCATTTCTTCTATGTCAGTAAAAGAAACCATGAAACTGGCTGGTAAGTACCCAAATTTCTATGTGCACACATTGAGAGAGGCAAAGCATGCTGTGCTTGGGTTGTTTCAGATACTCAATAAAATATGGAGCACTCATCCAACCCTTCTCATACTGTTTTTGTCGAGGGGGAGCCTGCAACAACATACAGCCATGTTAGCTGGGGCTGGTCCTTGGCAGCTTTTTCAGTATTTCTCTGTGTGGTGGCTCCCAGTGCAACAGCTCTTTGCTGAGTGGAAACAGCGCTGTTTGCTTGGGGAATTAGAAATTCCCTGCTAGTGGTTGGTGTTGGGACACTCTAGCCACACACCTAGGTGAGCAGGGGGAGCACTGGGGCAGTGCTGGCACAAAAGCTGTGTTTCCTCCCTTCTCCCCATTCCCTGTTGGAGAAATTGCAGCAGTTGTCTCCCTTTCCTTCCTCTCCCCAGGTCTGGCTGTCGGGTGCCTCCTCTGTGCCTGGTTTGCATTTCCTCTGCACAGCCCAATTCTCACATTGCCCCAGTTGCTGTTGTCTGTTCTCAGGCCACGCAGGAGCAGCTCTGACCCTGTCTTCCTTTCTAGCTACAGGGCTTTTGCATTCATGCTTTCCCTTCCCTCTCTGTTCTCCCTGCTTTCTGCAGGGAGAGTGCTGTGCCCTTCTGACCCGGGAGCTTCTCATTTCTGCCTTGGTATCTTTCCCCATGCTCCTGCCAATGTTTCTTCCTATTGTTTTATAGGTGGTCATCTCTGTCCTGTGACACCAGCCTTCAAACCAGTACCAGGAGCTACAGTGGAGAAGTAGAAAGTTGAACTTAAATTTAAGACCTCAACATGTAGGATTTATAATAGTATATTTTCAGTTTGCTGCTAAAGAGATGTGACTGAAAGGAAGGTAACAGCTTGACAAACAGGAGGTGGTTTCCCACCTCTGTAAGGCAGTGGGAGTTACAGAGTTTCAGCTGGTTGGCATCAGGAAGAATGTGGCCTCTCCCCCTGCCTTACAGTTTCTAGCATTGCCTGTAGTATCTGACTACATCTCACAGGGGTTCAACTTAAACATGACCGGTGTAACTTTGTTCAGGATCCACATAGTCCTTCCAGTTGCTCTTATAAGATACAATGGAGGAAATCCTGAGGAGGAAAGTGGCTTATGTTGCAGAAGGCTGCATTAAGAACATTTGCAGAAGCACAAAAGCATTGTCTGACCAGGCTGGAACAACACTTTGCAATCCTGACTCGTGATGATACTGTAGTGGCAGTTATCCAGCATGTGTCTGTTATTAGGGATTTGGGTTTTCTTTAACTGAGTGCTGTCACAGAGTGAATTGTTACATGCAGATACTATTACAAACACATCTGAATGTATATGTGACGCATGCCATGCGTTAACAAGTGAAGTATTATGAAGACATGAAGGTAGTGTATTTTTGTTTGAGTGTGCTTCAAATTCATGAAGTTTGCAACTGGCTTTGTTTAAATTAACATCCTTTACTACACACAGTTATCAGCTCCAGCCATTCACTGGGTTACTTCTGAACCTTGGTTTAAGATGTAAAACACAAGTCCTTGGGGATTAAATGTACTAGAAAAGGTAGTTCTTTTAGAGCAATATATTTGCAGGTTTTTAATATGATGGTTTTTGTTGGTTTTTTTTTTAGTTCTGGCATGTTTAATTTATAGATTTTGTATTTGTGAACTTTGAGGTTTTGAATAAGAAGAAAGGAATTGGTGGTTTCGAACAATACTGTTAAAATTGTGCTTAAGCCCAACCTAGTAGTACAACCCAGATGGAAGGTTTTGTGATCTGGAAGCATCTGTGCTTCCTGAAGGAGTTTTTTGCAGTGCTTACTGGTTTTCTAAATAACTTGTAGAACTTGGGTTAGTAGTTTTTATCCAACCGCTGACTAACCTATGACCACAATTCAGCACTGTTGATTTGTTTTGGAAGTTTTATGTCACAATTTCAGTCTTAACAAAATACTTCAGGAGAAATTGAAAGTACTATAGGGACCACTGCTCGTAAGATTTATCAAGACATTGCACATAAAGCCCTCTGCTCTAAGAAACATTCCTCTTTTGAATCTGCAGATTTCCTAGCAATGTGTTTTTCTCGGTATTGGATAGCTCTTATTTGTGCAATTATAACGTGGGGGGAAGAAAGCTGTATGTAGTGGAAATAAAATAAACCAAAGAAATGGAGGGGGAGGACTGAAATAACAACAGTTACCTAAAATTAGTCCCATTCCTCGATCTGTCCTACTTTACAGCTTTCTGCAGTATTTTCAGAGGGCTGATTCTGCATTGAACACATGCTCCAGACAAAGGAAAATGTTGAGAAAGCTGAGATCAGTTGCAAATACAAAACAAGTTGCAGCTCGTGTCCATATTATTATTCTGGAAAATGCAAATGATGAAAACTTCAGATACGTTTGAGACCTTGACCCTCAAATATCTCAGTTTCTTGCATAACTCCATTAATGCTAGCATGTGGTGCCATTGTGTGATGCAGTTTGTAGTCCTCCAGAAAATAAGAACATACTATTTTCCTCTTTTAGCATCTGGAAAATGGGGCACAGGGAGTGTCTATGTGGCAAAATGCATAGAAATACCCAAACTGATCTGAATGAGGCAGATTAAGTTCCAGAAGCTCAGTCTAAACTAATTAAGCTGTATTGTTCCACATAGACTTTCCAGGGGGGGATGGAGTAATCTTTACTCCATAGCTGTAGCCGTTTATCTTATTTGTGATGGTATACTCAGGAAAGCTGTAAACTGGCAAGCTCATACACTATTTATGGTAGCACAGTACTGCAGCATGGATGCCACAGACACGCAGGAAGCTGGGCAGATCCTTGGAAAACTGGCTAGCACCATATCATTACAAACCAGTCGTAAGCGTCGGTGGCAACTACTTTAAAGCATCTTTATATGTGCCTTGGTAGAATATTACCCTAAAGCTGTAGAGGAAACTGAGCCTGGGTTTCCCAGACACTGCTTGTAGCTATTTGCCGTCTCCCTCATCAGCTGGAAGTGCAACCTAGCCCTCCACAAAACCTTACTGAGGAGGAAAGCCAAAGAGCATATGAAGGCTCAGCCTCACTAGGTAGAAGGCCTATTCCTACATCAGGAATTAAACTTTAAGTTCGATCCTTAACTTAATGTATTCAGGTGCACTTGAGCTCTGTTTGGAGGGCTTGAGTAGGGTTGAGCAGTGCCTAAGAGTTGATATCCTCTCTGCAAATGGGAGGGGTGTTTGTGCAATGACTGGTTGATGGGAGATGAGTTACTCATCTAGGCAAACCTAACCTGTTTTTTTTTCTTTAGGGGTTATATGAACCTTTACACAGAAATGCATTGCAAAAGAAAAAAGAAGGAATTTGTCTCAGGGTTTAGACTAGAAGGTCATGAACTGGGAAAGAAAGATGGGTGAGGAGTGAAAACAGAAATAAGAGAAGTGTAAGAACTACATTTTGCCTGGGGAAAGATCAGATAAGGGAATGAAGAGATGAAGCAGTAATAAATGAAAGAGAAAACATAACAGGCGACAGAGCTCCAAGGTAAGAGTAAACAGGTTGTGTGCACTGTCAGGCAGCAGCTATTTATTGGGAGATCTGAGAATATCAGTACCAGCTTTTCTCACAAGGACAGCTGTAACTTTCTCCAGAAAGGACTAGACGTCAGATGAAGTGTACAGTCTTCCCACGGTTAATGCTGGAGCAGCTGTTACAGGAGGCTCTATCCTGGTCGTGGGGGCTGGCAGAATTTTCATTTGTGTCCTGGAAAAAGATCACTATTTATTTCTGATGGTGTGGAAAGACAGAAAGCAAGAAAGCAACTTTGACTTTTCCATGACTTGTGTATAATTGTAAAGGCCCAGAATCACACACACAACCATAATATAATATATAATAAACAAATATAACACTGCCATCTGTAGATTCTGCTTTATAGCTTTGAAGCAGGAAATTAACACATACAAGTTTTCTCAGGATACCTCTTCAGTAATTGCTATAGCCTTTTGATATTGGTCTGGTTGTGAGTGGGAATATCTTACATCCTCATCAAGAAACTGGTTAAAATACTAGCTTCTGTCTGTTATGCCATCAGCTTGATACAGGCACTGAAAAAAATGTAGTTTCTAGTCCAAATTTCCCTTGTCTGTTGTCTCTAGTTTCATCCTCGGTGGGTGAAATGAGAAGTTTTATCCTCTGTTTTTGTTGCAGCCCCTCAACTACTTCGTTGCTGTTATCAATCATGCTGTCCATTAATCTTTCCCTCTCTGGGCTAAGCAAATGCAATTTTTTCTAGACTCCTGATGATTCTTATGGTTGTCCATTAACACCCCCTTCTGTGCATCCATACCCTTCTCAACACCCTTCCAAAGCTGTTCCAAGTACTTCAGCTGTGGCCTAACCAGTGCTCATCCAAATGGAGGGATTTTAATATGAACATCTGCTCCTGTCTACCTAGTGCAAGATCAAGTGAAAAATGTCAAACGGGACATTTCACTCACTATTCCTGTAATGATGGAGACTTTTCCATAAAAATAGTTTCTTTTCAATATCAGATACTGATGTCAGATTGGACAGCATCTAAATTCAGTAACTCATGTAATGAAAATAATCAATACATATTTTGAACAATCTATTCATCTTTAAAAGTTTTGACTTTTTGGCATTCATTTTGTATTAGCTGTTTCATGTGGTATTTTAAACTCAGCGGTTTGTGTCCTGTAGTGTATAAACAGAACTACTTATGTAATATCACACAGTCATTTCTGCCTTTTATTTTTTTTGGTCTTGATAATAGCAGTAACAGGCACCTAATTAACACAAGGTCAAAACCTGCTTATCTTAGTCTTCCCAGTGTAAAGGTAAAAATAATGAGAGGGAAGACATGATGAAAACTCCAAGCTCTCAGACCTTGGAGGCCAAAGCCTACATCAAAAGCTGCAGTTTGAGGACAACTGTGGCTGTTGATCAGCCCTGCCTGAATTCGGGGACTCCTGAATTTTAAAAAAGAAAGTAAGTGCAGTGAGTGTTTTAGTTTGTTCATTTCAAAATCATGTCTGAAGCCCAGATACAGATGACTGTACTGTTGTTTTAATTGTAGAGCAAATGTACCATTTAAATCCAAGACAGAAAAAATGACAAAGGGAAATTCTTTGAACCTGAAAGAAAGAGAAAAAACAAAATGGAAACAAAATAAAACCCCACCAATTACTCTTTTTTTTTTTTTCAATCTGGCCTTTTGGCCATGGGTCAAATGGTTTTCAAGCTCTTTTTAATTCTTTCTTATTTCTCTCTGCCACACTTCTTGTCTTACTGCCTCTGGGCCTTCCTGCCCTTCCTCTCTCCTCTTCCTCCTGTATTGTTATCTTACTCTCAGTTCTGATTTCTTCTTGCCTTATTATCTACTTTTAGACTCTTTTTTCCTTTTGGATTTTACCACCACCATCCCTTTATTCAGCCCAGTGTCACAGCTGAGCACCTTTTAGCTCTGTGCATGTTCTCCAGATACAGGGGTGCTACATCACGGTCTACCTACTCTCTTTTGGCTGAGTTTATTGCCAGTAAGCATGACAAGTGGGAGAGGTTTGTGTGTGGATTGCTGACTAGATTTTGGCTACTCCCATACCAGAGTACATCAAGGTACTCTTGATTCAAAGGGATCACCTGCATCCAAATTTGCCAAAAGCCATGCCACTGAAACCTTACTTGGTTGTCTGACACCTGAGGCTGCAGCCAAACTGACGTGACAAGAAAAATGAGTCTTTCTGTGTCTCTCTTTGTCTAGCAATGTCTTTGTCTGGCCCAAAACTCTAATGAGCCAGACATTATAATGTTCTCAATTATTTTTGATCTTTTGCTTTTATCCCCCATTGAATTCTCCTTAGTCACAAGTCAACATTGCAAATAAGGGAATAATAAGCCACCAATTCTATTGCTTCTTTTAAGCAATGCCCCCCCCTGCCCCCCAAATCCTGGCAAGTTTTAAGCATTTTTCCATGTTGCTTTCAGTTTGTTTTCAAAGTATACTTAATTATCCACCATTTTAAGAAAACAATTAATGAAACTCTATTCTACTCTACTAATGAAATTTACCTTAGTTTATTTCTAACCTGTGATAAAATCAGCAAATTGTGATGTAAACTCTCATTATTTTAGTTTTGAGGAAATCTCAGCCTATCAGTATGGTTATTAAATTGAACACCTTTAAAGGATGAATAATCTAAGTATTGCAATGAGCTTTCCACAAAGTCATGCTGAGTTAGG
>NW_009940259.1:32106-39987 GCF_000696875.1 Nestor notabilis
AGGGAATGAGCTAATTGGCCAGCTAGTGAGTTTAGCTGGTGTTACAGGCATGGTAGTTACTGAGAGATGTGATAGCAAACCATATGAAATGTAGGCACTGTTGAAAAAACATTCTGGTTTTGTGCTGTGGCCTTGTGGCATGGGGAATTACAGGAGCTTTGTCAGCAGCTTGTAATGAGAATGAAGAGAAGGAAAAAATGCTTCTTGTTTAGAAAACAAGATTGCTTTTTGGTCTATTCAGATTAATTTTGTTTTCAAAGTATTTCAAGTGTAGGTTATGAAGCATTATTCTGACTGGGTAACTAAATGGCAAGAGAGAACATATTTTAGATACAGTGTGCAAGAGGCTGTGCATAGTCTGATTGTAGTCACATGCCCTGGGGAATAGGGCTGGAACAGCAGCAGGCCCATATGGAACTGATTTCATTTGGTATGGGATATGCCCACATCAGACTGGGCCAGCATGCGAGTCATAACAAAGGCAGCAGCATACCTAGAAAAGATACCCGAGAAAGTTGGGCTCTCTGGGAAGCGGCAACTTCCCAGCTGTGACCCATTAGGTGCCAAGAAGGCTGATAACATCTTACACTGCTTGAAGAGGAGCTGTAAGGGTTCATCTGACTAGACCTTAATATGTGCCTGTAGAGCTCCTATAATTGTATTATGTGTCATATTTTTTCCAGGTTAGGTCTGTGACTTTGGCAGGCCTCCGGTGATGCTTATGAAATGTTAATCGGAGCACAGCATGCTGAGCAAAGGGAACAAAGCTGAATGTTCTGCCTTGTAGCCAAAAAAAGAGAGAATGCCAGCAGATATTACCATGAATGGAGTCGCACAAGAATAGTGACATGCTGTCCTGACTCAGTTTTGCAATGTCTGTATCACAGCATGCTAATGCAGCATGACAGGATGTCACGCTGCAAACCTGAAAGCACTAGGGGATTAGTCTGTGCCATTTTGCTCTCCCATTCAGTCACAGAGCTGATCTCTCCTTTCCCAAATGTGCCCACCCTTGTCTCACAGCAGTGCAAAATCATTAAGAAATGCCACTGTTTCTGATGCAGTGTAATTTTTTCACCCCCTAACTTCTTTTAGTGAAAAAATATGAACACCAAGCAATAAAACTGGAAATCTTACTTGAAGACAAAACTTTTAGTTGAGTTATGCTGTTACAACTTTTCAGCACAACCAGAAGATATAGAAATTATTTTGCTTTTGGTTTGGGGTGGGGGGCTTGTCAGTTTGTTTGTTTTATAATATTGGAGACTTTTTGCCTACTAACTAGACCTAGGATTTTTATGACTGGCATCATTTACTGCAGTAAAATTCCAACAGCTGGAGCACTGCCTTGAGGGCAGTGGGGAAAGTCAGTCATTCCTCAATCTGGCGTTACCCAATCCATGTTCTGTGAATTCCACTATTTCACTTGCATAGAAGGATGAGGGTGATGCTGAAAACTGTTCCTGAAGTGCTTGTACTAGCCAAGAAGCCAGTACAGTTTTGTTCCTCCAAGGCAGGAGAAAGGGTGCTTACTCCTGCAGCCAGTTATTTTAGTTAATCCTTCACCCTGAAGACCCAGAGCAGCCATGGTTGTGCTCAAGGAAAGGAGGAGCTAGCAAAAAAAGTTTTCATTGCCTGTCAACCCAGAGTCCAAGGAGAAAGGCCACAGTAAATGCTCCCCATTACAGCAGTGAGGGCAAAACTAAGAGACTTAGCATACAGCTTGAAAGGTTGCTAGCAGAGTCATATGATTTGATTGCTTCTACTAATAGGTTTTTGAACTTGATTTTCCAAGGAGGTCCTTGCTGCTCTCTGTCTTATATGCCTATGTAGTGCTAAGTAGATCTGGAAGGTTGCAAAAGTAATATGATTCTTTCTGTGTTTATTTCAGGAAGTGATATTCAAACTAGAAGTGTCGGTACAACCATTTCTGCACCAACACCAAAATCTGGTAAGAGTTCAAATTTGCTATTATCTGGTATTCTGGAGCTCACATTGCCTTTTTAGCATTCAGCTTTTCCAGCCTCTGGGAGAAATCAGGTGAATTATTTCATGTGATTGTAGAACAATGTATTTCCCTAGGTCTCATAAAACTCTGTTGAGAAGAAAGGATTGAAGGATCTTAGTAAGGAGAGGGTTAATTTGACCAGGATGCATTTTTTGTCTCAGTCCAAAAAGGCTGAAATTCTGTGAGTTCTTATGCTTTCAAGGAGTAGTACAAGTGTAATAAAATATTAACAATTTAGTTAAGACTCAATTCAAGTGGTTGTCAGATTGAGAATCATTTGGGAAACGACATCATTTAAGGGCTATGGCAGCAGGGAGTAGCTGGTTTGATGGGTATAAAGTGTCAGAAAAGGACATGGACTTTGATAGTAAAGAATTACACAATATATGCCAATGTCGGGCCTTAGTTGGTAGGAGAGAATAAACATGCATAGAGTTGTCATTTGCAAAAAATCTACTGATAACTTCTTGAAACAATAGTTTCAAGATTCACTTTTGAGCATAAGAGGTTGGCACCAGTGCCCTCAGTTTCAAAAGCTGCATTTTCTCTGTCTTCTGTTTGTGATTGTTTTAACTAGACCAAACTTGATTTACCTCCATTAAAGTCCTGAAACTATGAAGACTTAACGGAGAAAATATCTGCTTCAGATGGTAAAAATCTGTGATTCTGGTTTACATCTTCAAGTGACACATTCAGTTCTCTTTATTATGTAGTCTTGTAGTTATGGAAAATCAATATTGACCATATTTTATCCATGTGAGCTAAATATTAACTCCTTTATTAGTTTGAATATTGATGACTGATGCATTTAAAAAGTGACCCATGTGAGAGAAGAAAACTTAGACACAGGGGTTACAGATACTAACCAGAGATACTAATGAGGCTGTTTTGGAGCTGAAAGCACTGAGATGATTATGAGGTATCCACTTGAAGTAATGGAGGTGAATAAGATGCAGCCAGGTGAAGTATGGTGTTACAGTTATTACAGCAGAAGAATAAGTCTTTTTCAAACTGTTTTGCAGTTCTTTTATGTTTCAAAAACCCTGATGTTAATGTCTGTTTCAAAGACACTTTATAAAGGCCCAACACCTCACAGTGAATGAGCTCTTCTGATAATTCACTGAAATTCCTCTTGCAGCTTTCTGTCGCAGAAAGGAAAGCAGTATTGTTATTTATGCATACGAGAAAAGCATCAGAAGCCCACTATGAGATTACAGCACTTTGTGGGTGTGAGGCAAGCTCCCAGGGAGGTCCATTCTTTGAGGCACTGCTATTCTAGGTGAACAGCCAGCAAACTAAAAGAGGAAAACGGTATAATCTATATTTTAAAAGTTCTAGTGTGAACCTTCCATTTAAAAGTACTCAAGTCATATGAGAGAAAATGACATGTCATGTCATGATTTGTTCCTATTTTTTCATGTGTCATGTCATGATTTGTTCCTATTTTTTCATGTATCCCGTCCATGAAAAGAGGTAGTAGGATGCATGTTGGATTGTTGTCAGGGATTTAAATGAGTCTCTGTAGCTGACAGTAGTACTTTCTGTTTGTATTAGATTACAGAATTGAAAGCTGGGCTCTTGAAAGTATTAGTTATGGGGGTTTTAGCACTCTCCTCTTCCCTCAGCCTCCAAATTTTATCCCTCTGGAGGAGAGAACACCTTACAAAGGGCAACAAGTTCACCTTGAGGAATATCATTCATCAGAGAATACTATTAATCTCATCCACAGAGTCCTAAACTTTGCTTCACACCTCAAAGAAAGTACTGCCAGTTGCTCTTTTTTCCACAGAAATGTGGGTGCAGAGGAAGCTGGTCTGGGAAAGCTAGCCAGAGAAGAAGACTCAGACAGGGCTTGAGGTGGACAGCAGTGGGAAGAGGAAAAAATTGCAGAAGAGACTGGTAGAATCTCTTCCCCTTTGGCTCTCTACCTGTGATAGCTGTGATCCTGTGTGTCACTTACTTTTTTCTGCGGAGTTTACATCACTCCTCCTATTAAATAGGTATGTAGTAAAGTGTTGGTCAGCAGTCTAGACCAGCAGCACAGTGAACCCATCCATCCATGCCAGTCTCCTTTCCCCTCGCCTCTTCATTTGGAAGCCATGCCAAACCTTCCCTCTGATAGCAACCATGTGCACTTTGAATCCTCTTTAAAAAAGCGTGGGTAAGAAAGCTCTGGAAGTGCCAGACTTTAAACAGAAATTCACTGCCTTTGTAAGAGAAGGCAGCTAGAGGTATGTGGTGTTTATTTATGCATGGCAAAATAAATCAATAAAGATGTGAATGCCTTTCTTGCAGTAACGGAAGCTTTAAATGCATCAACTTCACGAGCAACAACATTGCAAGCACCAGTGCTGACAACAGCTGCAATCAGCGCTACGAATGAGTCTATCACAAGCAGTAAGTGAAAATTTCTTTGAGATAATTGTTGGTGCTGTTCCAGTATTCATTCAGGAAATAAGCAGCAGGATCCTGTAACTGCATTATCAGATGCTTGTTTTCAGTGGGATAACCCACCTATGGGACACAGAGTGGCTTTCTCTGCAGTGAAGGGAGCCCTGTTCCTGTTGATCTTCAATTTAAATGAAATATTTTTTTAATAATTTAAAACTAGTCTGCAAGCAAGGAATTAGGTGTGTTCTGTGTGTCTGTGTATGTATGTATACAAAATTGAGGAAATAATTTGAATGTTGTTCCGTTATTAGGCTCCACGCCTTCTGCACCTACTGCTGCACAACAAGTAACACAAGACACAGCAACACAACCACCAGTAAAAGTGACCACTACAGCAACATATAAAAGTGACAGCACAAGAAACAGTAAGTGATGGATAATTTCATTGAGCCCTTTCTGATTCATTGTACACTACATTTCTGTAAAACAGTGTGGAGCAATAAAAGGAGGTAAAAGAGTAGTTTTGGTTATGGATTTGAAGGTTTGGGGAAGCAGAACTATTCATCCTACATTATTACCTATCTTTAAAGAATCTTATCCCAGAATCCTACACTACGAATATTATACCTTTAATTTGTAGTGGAAGTGTTCCAGAGCCATCACACAGGATTTTAATCTCCCTGTAATTGAGAGAGATGTATTTGGAAGGGGTTTAATTTTTTATTTTCTTATGTGGTTGGGTTGAGATTTTTATAAGTATTTCCTCAAAAATAAGTGATTCCATGTCAGCAGAGTGGTGTCAGAACAGCCCCCTTTGGGTTTTTTTTTTTTTTTATATATGTTACAATGCTACAATTAATTATGTTCTATATTATTATGAGTCACCGTACTGAAAGCAGAGAAGTTATACTAATTACCCTGCATCAATTTTAGGAGTATATTCCCATGAATCTTCAGAATAATGTGTGTTGGCCCAGCACATCAGATTCAGTTCTGAAAAAGAAAATAAAAAACCCCAGGAAAATCCAGCAAGTAGTTGGATTAATTTAACCAAGTGTATTAATATCCAAAATGAGCTCAGTAAACTTAAGATGAAATTCAGTCTCCCTTTATTTTGTCTCCGAACTGCACTGAAAATATTTGCTCAAGTCTTTTACTGAACCACAGTTTCAAAATACTCCATTTTTATACCTAATTGACTCAAAAAATTAAGGATAATTACTCCAGATATTTAACTCAGCAGTTAGTGGTACACCAGTGTTCTTGGAACTGATATTTAGAGCACACTAAACTGTCACAAATTATTAGCGCTTGTCTTCTTTTCCCCTGGTTTCCTTGCCTAAAAACTGAGTCCTATAAAATGGCCTGCATGTTTTCTTTGTCCAGATTTTCCTTTAAAGCCACCCTTCCCACTAAACTGCCTGGAGAGTAATCACCCTTTCAGTTAGTGGTTACATCTTCTGATGCAGCTTTCCCACTGTGCTTGGTGTAAGGAGTAGTCTGATTATCAGCCTGAAGTCTTTTGGTTTTTGGCTTGGCTTTTAAATGCCAGTATTGGTGAGTCACAGAATACAGTCTGGCCGACGCACAGGCTGCTGAAGTGATATTGAAGGCCACAGAGAATCTTTTTAAGCCTTCATTTGTGACACTCTGGGCCTGTCAAAAGCCTGCAGCATGGCACATTGCACTGCAGATTAATTCCTAGTCCTTTTAGTTTAGAGGAGGTTCTTTGGCTTGTGGGTACCAGAGCAGCACAGCCACCTGGAACTAAACATTGCTGACAGGTAAAGCTTACAGCAGAGGAAGGAAAGCTAACAAGGAAAGGCATGCCTGCCAGTACAGCTTAGCTCCAGCCACTGCTCTTCACTGATGACCAAAAAAACTGGTGCTGGAGGTACAATAGTGCTGGAGGTACTGATGGGCCTGGGTGCGAAGGTTTTCACCAACACACTTTCTTTCTATTCCTCTTGTGTTCTTTTCCTGCCAGCTAGAGTCCCCTTAGTTTCTTGGGTTGTTATTTGTCTTTAAAACTCCTCATTTAAGCTAAAACCTCTCCCCCTCCCCCAAACCACCAAAACTTGTAATAAAAAATGTTGATAATGAACCTAAAAACAGGGCTAACCTGCCTCTCACTCCCCTTCGTAAAAAGGAAAAGTAAAGAAGACATTGGAACTGTATTTTGTTTCAATGCTAAGAAGTATTTGGGAAAACTGTGTATGTGAAAACCAATTTTAGTGTTTTTTAAGGCAAAATTTGGGTCTACCTTTCAAGAAAGTCATATCCTTGGCTTCAGCACAAACAAGTGGGACAGGGCACAATATAGCAGCTTTGGGATGGGTCACAAGGTAGTGGTTTGGGACCAGACATGGTGCAGGGGCTGTGCAGATTTGGGACTAGCCCTTGCAAAAAACCCACAAGACCCCTCGACCACCGTCTGGCTACTGGCTACAGCCGTCTCTGTTTCTAACCCATGTATTGGCATAGCAAGGTGCCATTGGCTTCACTGCATCCTCCCAGTCCCTGCCTGTGTCCCCAGCAGTAGCACAGGGCTTGGGAGAGTTGCACTCCCTGAATCAAGCACAGGCATAGCAAGACTTCTGCTCTCCAAATGGACAGGACATGAAGGTTGTCTACTCTCTCTTTTTTTCATTAGCACTCACTTCTCCCCCTTTTGGGGCTGGCCATATGGGACTGAGGCAGAAATCGATGGTGCCTCTATGACATTTCAAAATTACTTTACTACACCTGATCTTTAATAAAAAGCCAATAATTCTGATTTGCAATGGAGGTAATCTCTTCCTCTGCTTCAGTCCCTGCTAAAAGCTGCAGTAAATGATTGCATTCACACTGCAGAGATTTGACAGGGCTTCCTGTTTCTGCTGCAATTTCTGTGGCTGCTGTCACCTTTTATTATAGATTCAGGAAAAGCACCCGGTGCTCCATACGCTGTGAAATCATGCAAACGGCTTTATCTTTTTTCTTTTTTAAATCTTGAGTATTCTTTTCCTCTGCAGGCAATAAGTACAATCTCTCCCTTTTTGCCCTCCTGCCTTGTTTATAATATTGGAAGACAAGCAATTAAACTTGTCTCCTTAACCTTCTGGTTTATTAATAAAAGGGTCAAATCCAGGAGTTCACATTTAGTCTAAAAGTGAGCTCACTTGTGCAGTTGAGGTCCCAAACCAAGAACTTATATGGGACCATACTATAGCAAGTTGCACCTGCAATCAGGATTTAATATCCTGGGAGACTTATGAGTTATCAACGAGAATACAAAATGAAACGCAACAAAAGATTATGTTCTTCCTCCCTTGGATACGGAGCAAGCATTTTATGCAAGGTCAATGCTCAAGGTATTAAATTACAAGTAAGAGTGGATTTTTGGCTGTTGTGTTTCTGATTTATCTCATGCCTCTCTCCTGGATGATGATACATCATGGTGCAATGAAATATTAAATATGAAGAAGTGAGAAAAGGAAAGA
>NW_009940259.1:40018-61790 GCF_000696875.1 Nestor notabilis
TTCTTTTTATCAAACTACAGGTAATTACTTCAGTAAAACTACCACAAGAGTGTTATGTGCTGCTCTCAGGTCATTAGCACATGCTAGAGGTGAACACTGAGTATAGCTGGCTGCTGAGACATGTTAGGCAGAGAGATTTTTTTAAAACATGTATTTTTAAATACTTGGGGTTTTTTGTTTACCAGAAAATGTAAAGCTGGCAGACCACTCAGCTATGGGTGTAAACCTTAAAACTGAAATCTGCTCGGTTATCTCCCTAGCCAATTTTCATTCCTTTGAATGGGCATGAAGTTGCATTGTTTTTGCTACACTGGGTGTTTTCAAAGCTTTCATGAACATGTTCGTTAGTGCAAATGGTTTCTCAGGCTATTGATTACAGGCCTATATGTGTGTTTACGTTGATGATAGGAGCTCAAGGAAGAAAGTTTAGTTTTCCATCAAGAAAGCCCTCATGCTTGCATTTTAATGTGGTTTGGGTGCAGTTCCTTCTGCCCTGTAAAAGTGTTTCCTTGATTCATTGATTGGCCAAGTAAGATCTTAACACACATACAGATGTGAATATTCTTTGCAATGTGTAGAGTATATGCAGAATATTTGCTGCTTACTTGAAGCATCTTGTGATGTCCAAGTTAGTTAGGTAGCAGTCTGCTGTAAAGAAAATTTAAAGTACTGTTGGGAAATGACAAAATATATGTGGATTATATGTACGCTAAGTAGAAAATCATGCTAAGATCAAGTTAGGATGTGTCAAACTACAGATGGTTAACGAAAATGGAGGGTTTTCAGAGCACAAAGAGTAAGGAAATACCTGAGGCTCAGACAGCAGCTCTGCAGAGCAGTTTCAGATTCCCTGTTGTTGATTATCCCTTTGACAAACACGTGTTAACACACTGTCATTTATCCTATCAAAATATCAGCAGGGAGAGCTGCATCACCACCAGGGAGTTCTGCCGCTGCAGCAATCATCCCCATTTGGACAGCTATTTTACGATCTTTACTGCTTTACCATTTTTATTCATAATCAGCTGTTGACAACAAACCCATTAACTGATGATGCGAGAGCTTTTGCAGCAGGATCAGCAGCCACCCTTCTCCACTGTGCTGCTTTTCTGTGAGCCCAGGCCTCCCCCTGCCAGGCAGGCAGAAATCTCTGCTGCAGCTGGCTGAGCTGAAGCGTGATGAATTACTGCAGCGATGTGTCAGTGGGGATGGCAGAACTGAGTCACCGTGTGCCCGCGCAGAGTCCCCCGCCTGTTCCTGTGCAGAGCATGGGCACCTCAGTAAGGACTTGTGCTGTCTCCTCCTGCTGAGATCAAATTAAACCTCGCATAGATATGAGTTGTGGGATTTACCAGAAAGGCAGATTTCTGGCAGGCGTACTGCACTGCCAGTGCTGCCCTTGCATACGTGAGGAATTGCTGGATATGGATGCTTCTGTTCCCATAGGCTTTTGGCACAGAATTCAACCTCCTAAATGTGTTGATGGTAGAGTCTATGCTGTGTATTAGGCGTAAGGCTTTGGAGGCTGCTTAAAAGCCACAAGTCAGCAGAGAATTGGGTTGCTAGGATTTAATCTTAGTGTGGTACTGTGGAATTGAGGTTGTGTTTTTAGTCTTGGAAATGCTGAAAACTGACATGCAGACTTTTACACCTCTACTTCACCCCTTGACACTGAGAGCACGGAGCCTGTTCTGTAGTCTACCAAAATAAATGCAACAACCTTCACATTGAGCCCTGGGTAAAGGTGTGAGTCATACCTGGTGCTATCTGAGTGGCAGGAAGAATCTCACTCAGGCTGAATTAAAAACAAAAAAAAAGAAATGCTAGCATCCCTCCCTTCCCAATCCCCTGCCGAGGTATATCCAGCATACAGCCCGTGTTCCCAAGAACAATCTGTTCTCACGGCTCCCAAACACAAGAGGAGTACCCGGGGCTGGGCTTCTGCCAGGACTGATAGGACGCCTAGAACGTGTGATCCCCATGGGAAAACAGTGGGGTTTACAAGGCAGCTGGCTGCCTCCCTCATCTCTCCCACACACTGATTGTTTTGCAGTGTTCATAAAGCATATTTGTGTTCAAATGTCTCTGCACATGAAGGCATACAGTTATTCTGCCTTACTTTTCATAGTCCTGTGCAAGCTTTTACTAATTTATGATAGGAAAGCCACAAGACGGTTGCTGCTGTTGCTGTTACAAGCCCATGCATCCTAAAGGAAGAGGGAGGTTTTTAGAGTTTTTACTTTTCTTCTAATTGATCTCAGATTAAAATTTAAACACTTTTAAACATTTAAAATTTGAGTCTGAAGCAACCACAGTAAAAAAGAAAAGTGGAAGAAGTTTGCATTTAAAGATTCACTCAAGATTTCTATGATGAGAATTATTAAAGTTCTTGGATCCTTGCATTATACCACAGTAAAAAAATGAGGTAGAGGAGCTTTTTACACTCTACCTCATTAATCTCTACTGCAGATTAGACTTGCATATTGAAGAGGTACAATGCTGAGGTTTCTGGAGGGAGCTGACAGTGAAATTACACTTTTCATCACTAGAATCCCAATGAAAGTTTTAGGAATTTAAGTTTGTTCTGCATAATTTTCAGTGTGGTTTCCTTCCATGCCTCAGCCTTCAAAGATACCAACCCCAGCTATCCAGCTCCTCTCAGATCCCAAAGCTGTATGAATCCCCTGACTCCAGTGACTTCAGCTCACTCTTTCTTAGCTCACTGATTTTTTGAAGCTTGCCTTGCCAAGGTATTGCACTTCGTTAACAAGACGGGAAGTGAAAGGCCAAGTTAAAGGTGTGTAATGGTAGAATAGGAAGCTCTGGGCACTGAGAGTTTTATCCCTGAGAAAAGGGTTCTTTGAAGAGCCAAACTGGTAATCATAGTTTTTGAATAAAGCGTCCAATTAAGCATTCCTCAAGATTCAAATGTTGCACGTGCATGATGTTGCACTTGTTGTACTAAAACATGTCTTGAAGTTGTTTTAGTTCTAGTGTTTGAAATTCCTATGAAGAGGCACTGAAAACAGTTTACAGCTCAGTCACATCTCTGATTTATATCAGAAAGGAAGTATAAGGTTACTCTTGGGCACCCCTATGTTTTATTCAATATGCACTGTCTTGCCCATTGTGATGCTGAGGTTTAAGCATAGACATAGGAATTATCAACTGTACTGGAACAGCTTACATTCTTTCTTGTTGTCATTTGATGACCTTCAGTTCCATGGGCTCAATCTTGGACTCACCTTAGGCTGGAAATCTTGTGACAAAGGTGGCCTTGACCCTCTATTGACTGTGTGACAGCAGAAACAGGACACTTCAATTTTTCAGGGATATGGTATTTCCTAGGCCTTAACAGCACAGAATGAAGTAATTAATTCTGCACTTAATTACAAACCCTAAAACTTTTTACACTATCACATTATGTGACAGATATGGCTGAAGCTTACTTTTTCTTTATTTCGTTTAAGATGAAGGTTAATGATACAGGGATGTAAGCAAGCTTCTCTCTTCTGCTCATGTTGCTTTTGGTGCAATACTGTCTAGTTATTTAGGACTCCCAAGTCAGAGCTCTAGGCTGTCTTCTGCACAGATGTGAGGCTGTTTCTGATGCTAAGATGTGCTTTAAAGGTGCCTCAACTATGACAGTAGTAACAACTCCACAAGAATGGTTCATCACTTGACAAGCAGTTACCAGAAGCTGTAGTGCTTTCTGACCTTAAGTCTCTTCTATGATGATGTGAGCTTTTGTCTGAGGGATGGTCCAGGATCTAAGACAATGCTTATACAAGTGTATCTTGCCTGAATATCTGTCTCATTTCCAGCTACACAAGCAAGTGGAACACAGCTGGCACAAAATGAGAGTTCGGATGCTTCACCCACTAAGGGATGGTTTGCTTCATCCACTAAGGGATGGTCGTCTTCTACAATTTCTCTACAAAAACCCACTTCTGCTCATGGAACCTCAGGTAAGTCTTGAAAACATACACTTTATTTTCCCATGCAAACAGTTAAAAAGATGCAAATAGTTTTGAATCTTTTCTTCATTTGTTGTGCTTTGTCCTGGAATGAGGGCCACTTCTTTATTCATGCAGGGTACACTGTGGCTATCTCATCTAGCTATGAAATTATGATGAGCTGTGGGTGAACTTCAAAACATTCAGTTGGGATACTCAATGTCATTACAGGAGGATATAAATTACAAAAGGTAATAGTAATCTTTATATATGCTGTATGTGGTCACTGTGTAGCACTGACTGCCAGAAGAGGTCATGAAGATAAATTCTCTGGTTGCAAAGCACAGAAGACAAAGGAGAAAACAGCTACAATTTTTACAATTATTAATAAATCTGGAGGGCAAGTTAATGCATATTACCAACTAAATGACATTGTTCAAAATACAATATGATCACATGCAAGGTCAAAAAGGTATTAATCCTTCCCAACTTCCGTTTTGTGATATTGTTTTTCTGGGGGTGTGTTGATGTATTTGGCCACTAAACAACACCATGGTGAGTGTAGATGCCAGGTCATGAGACTGATCATTTATTATGCTTCTAGCTGGCTTAACTTTCCCAGATTTTGAAGAACCACTTACTCAGGTTTTCTCAATGTCTCTTGGGTCTTTGCTCAGTATTTACTTTCGGCTACATGTGTGCAAATCCAACGAGGACATTCACTTTGTTTGCATATCCCAATTATTATTCATGTTTAACATCCCCCAAGGGATACAAGACTTTTTACAACCTCTGGATTGTGTTTGTGGGAGATAAGCATGCTCGTGTACTGTGGTTGTTTTTTTTTAACTCATAGAGGATAGGACTGGATATAAAAGTGGAGTAATATCATATTCCCAGTATGCAGTAAAGCACTTGGAAACATGTAAAAAGATATTATAATAATAGACATTTTATGGAAGTTGAGATTTTGATTTTTTTTTTTTATTTTTTTTTTTTTTTTTCATTTTTAATCCAAGGTCACTGATTTAGGGAAGATTCTTCACAATTATTTCAGTAAGCCTATGCCCCATGATGCATATACTGTGAGCTGTAGTGACTTGATTATTGTGTTAGGTTTTGTGTCTTTTGGTAGACATGTGCATGGCATGGAAACCTTATCATTGGTACACTCTGATAAAAGCAGTAAATTACAATATTTTTAATTAAAGGGTCTATCTCACAGGTAAATCCTCCCGGTTAAAATGAAATTATAATACATATCTGGCTATGGATCACACGTATTGAAGTACCTGCTACATTGTTTGTATAATTATGTTTTACATTTAAAATTTGCCCAGAAAATTTCACAACTTCCTTTCACAACTTCCACAACTTCTGTTTGTGGAAGTCATCATCTTACCCAGCTCACCTTGCTGTAAAACCACTAAATCTTCTTGAGCTCAGGAACTACCCAAGATGCCTGGCTGAGAAAGAAAGTCCCAATCTATCCAGGGGGGGTCAGTCTAGGTGCTTAGCGTAGCCAATACCCTGAGTTCCCATAAAACTGCCATTCCAAAATCACTTCCTCCTGCACCAGGATTTCCACATTTACACCTTTCCTGTCTCCTCATCAGCTCCTTGCTTCTTTCTTGCACCTTAAACATGCAAGAAATTCCATTACTCACCATGATGAGTTAGGTAGCTTATCCTGAATGGGTGCACCTTAGACCATCCTTGCTCCATTATTCTCTATATACATTAAAGACTTTAAGAAAAAAATGTTATGGTTCTCCCTAAATAGATTTCTTCTCCTATGTGAAATAACCCAGGGCCAAGGGAAGCCTTATGCTGTGCTGCACCCTAATAACTTTTAAAGCAATGCAAGCATGAAGCCAGTTGTTTCATTCTGTGCTGAGACTAGAAGAAATGCTGACTCTGTCACAGCTATTAAATTATTTCTTCCCAGCTCTTTGGAATTTCATTCAGGGGTTTACACAGGGGATAGCAGAGCTTGCAAGCCAAAGCCACCCAAGCCACAGCTTCTGCATGAGAGCTCAGAGGAAGACAAATTAATGTGAAATTGGTCAAAACCAGACTGATTCTATTTGGTATGCCGATCAGAATAATCCATTTGGCTAACCTCAATGCAAAAGAACATATATAGTTCTGAGACCATTTTCCATCTTTAAAAAAAATGCCATTTTGGTGAAAATGTCCTTTGTTGCTGCAGAAATAAAGCACATTTTGAAGAGAAACTTCCAATCTGCTATATCAAAAGATCAGGGTGTGGGAGGAGTGCCACAGAAAGCTGGAGAGGGACTGAAATGAGTGGGGGAGCCTAGGAAACAACTTGGAGAAACATCAGAGAACACTATTGCTTGCTGTATTAAAGACTGAAACCACCACCACGGAGGAGGGGCTGCGTAGTGTTCACCCAGGCTAGAGAAGGCAATAGGGATTGTTTGGAGTGAAGAGCAACCTGCATGCTTGCCATTAACACATACGCTTCTTTAACTTTGGCTGTCATGTGTAATATACCTCCTACTCATGCTCCACCTCCGCAGAAGCTTGCTTGCTGATATTTAATTCTCTCCTTTTGTTTAATTAACAAAAACTTGGAGATCTAATGGATCAGTCAGGGTCTAAATACATCCTTGGATTGCAAGTGTTGTAGCTTTTTTTTTCTGTGACCTAAACAACAAAAAAAAGTCATAAAGCACAATGAGCTGAAGTTCGCCAAGCAGGGTGGTAAGATCAAATGATCTATTATAATAAACTGTCAGATGAATCAACCTGCTGCATCTATTGGTACCTTTATTGCACTCCTCCAATTATAAATCCTACTCACTGGATTCGCGGGAGGCATTTCCCTCAGAAACATTCTTATGAGTAAGACAAGGAGGGTTTGACTCTTTCTGTACGCAAGCTATGTAGGAACTCTGGATAATGATATTAGGTAAAAAAATCCCACTGTATCTTCAGCTTCTTCACAAAGAAACATACACAAAAATCAAAGTGCATGGGAGATGGAAAATACAGCAAAGCCTCAGTTAACACACTCACTCTATAGCATAGTCAGGGCAAGGAGGGTTTTTTAAAGTTCTTAATTTTGCTTTGATTGCTTTGATTTATACTGTGGTATCCCCTCTGAGTAATCAGCCAAATTTATTCATTTGTTTTGCTAATGAACACAGTTTCATGTGGCTGCCCTCCAAAAACAGAAGCAGCAAACTGCAGGGTATCCAAGCTGCTTAGGTAGCGGTCATTGGAAAACAGTGTGGAGAGGCTCGTATTGGTCTCTTTCTCCATCTGTCATGCTTCTAGCCAGTGCCGAACTGGCTCGGGCAGGTATTTTCAAATCAAACCACTGTCACGTGCCAAATTCTTTATCCTTGTTCTCCTTATCATACAATGAGGACTCAGCACAGCCAGTGTTGCACACCTCACTTCTCATGATGAATCTGGAAATCTTCCCAGATTATTTATGCAGAGCATCTGCCCCCTATATCTCACTGCCCCAAAGCATGTGGTAAGCTCTGAACAGGCAGCTACAACATCTATAGTAACTATGTTAGTAAGTGAAATGCTGCCTTTCCTTCTGTCCTTCTCTTTCTATAGAACAGCAGCATGTGACCCCACCACCAGAAAGGGAGCTGGATGGTTATTTAGAAAATGCAAACTGAAAGCACCTAGCACAGCTTTGTTTGTGTGGCAGGGCTGAGCAATCTGAACAGAGGGTGAGCTGGCACCTTGCTTGCATACTGAAGATGGGGGAGAGAGAGAAGGGCAGGAGATTTTTTTCTGTTTAATTTTTCATGCTTTAGCAGGATCTGGGTGAGATATCTTTGGGAAAGATGCTTGTAGTGTTGGTGTTTGTAGATGTGTGCCATCTTTAAAGAATAACAGAGATTCAGGAGACTCCTGCAGTACCTGAGGAAGAGCAGGGGCTGCTGTCATGTTTTCTACCTGAGATCATCTCTGCTGTCTGGTTTTATTGCAGTGGTGAGGTCTGGGCAGGATAGCAGTGTGTTTTTTGGTTGTGCTTGCAGGCACCTGACCCTTCCTGTTCACAGAGCCCACTGTCACCTGCATACAGCTTTGACAAACCTTAATTCTTCAGGATGAACCTGGATACTGTCTCGGGCTTGACATGGTTTTGCTGTTTATGTATTTGCTCTAATTTGAGCCAAGGTGGTTCACTTTGTTTGCATGAGTGAAATTAAGGGTGAATGTATAATTATGTTACAATCATGGGGGGATTTCTTGGGCAAGCTTAACTTTCCTCAGACTGGGGAGACAAGGTTCAAAGTTTCACAGACAAGTGACCTATTTGTAAGACCTGACAAGGTCTTCTGCCTTTCTCCAGGAATATGCACACACAGGACTTTACAGTTTGCTTCCTCCGCCATTGTGGTGTGATCACATGGTACTTTTTTCCATGGGATCCCACTCCTTATAGGCTGAAGGAAAGGCAGTATTTGGGTGACAAGCCATCATATCATATTTGCATGTTTCCTTAATGCCAGACGTGTGTTCTGCTGCATTCTGTACTGTGCATCATTCCAAACCTCCTTTGACAGGCGAGTTATTAATTTCCCCAAAGCTTTTCTTTGGCTTTTGTTGTTAGTGTTACCCAAACACACTATAAACATTGCTTAATGAACCATTACAGAGATCCTCTCTGCACAAGGTGACATTGCTTTTTGCAGATGGATTGGTGACATGAAAAAAAGCTTAGGAAAAATGTCTGCTCTGAATCCTAGGAAGCCAGGGTAAGATAACTGTACACCTTCAGAGCACTTAGCATTACTCATATTTAGTATGCTCAAGCAGAGCTGTTACTGCTGACTTTTGAGTACTTGGCTTTTCATGTATGTTTGTGATTAAAATGCAGCTAAAACTTTGTCCCATGTATCATTAGCAAAAGTGGTTATTTGCACCCCAGTGGCTCAAGTGATCCATGTTTCTAACTGGGTGTAGAGAGGATGAAAAACAAGAGCAGCCATTCAGGTTTTCAAAGAGTACATTCACAGCAATAGGATGTGTTTCATTCATGTTACAGCTCCAGTAGTAGTAGCTGTCTTTGTGCAAAGCATCAGTCCAGAGCACAGAAAGTGTAGCCAGGGCGTAAGAGTGGATTTGTACTCCCCTGGTACCCCAGATGAAGGAGGAGCAGCACTGCAACCCCGGACACTTGGGTAGGAGGCTCTATGCCTGACTGGATTTACAGCTGCCTTCACGCCACTCCCTCTGTGGTCTCTCAGACTGGCGCAGCTGGGACTCAGAAGATGTGCTGATGGGTTATGTCCTCCCAGGGATTGGATAGTATGCACCACATTTCCCACAGATGCAGTGGCAGCAGTGAACCCTGAAGAGACGCAGCAAGGGGGTTTTCATGGTGCCTTCCAGCCTACAGGAAGATGACCAAACACTGTGATTTATACCTCAAAATAATGAGTGACTGCTGAGGACATAATGCCTGAGGGATTTTTTTCCATGGTAGCTCCAGTAATCCAGTGTGAGAGGCCTCACCAGGTGGGCAGAGTGCCAGTCACTCGTCCCTGGCAAGACACAGCCTGTCTTGTACAAACAGATAAATGATTTGCTGCCAGTTCACGCAGGTGTCTATTCTCAAAGACACGGATGAGTTAAGTGCCCAGCTCCCTTTGACTGTAGACTGATTGCAGGAGAGATTTAATGCAAAGTAATAAAAATCACTCTGGGAGTGATGGTTGCCTGTGGCTAGCCTCCAAATGTGAAGTATTCACAGCCGCCTTAATTTCCAAGCCTGCTATAGTCTAGACTAACAGAAGCAGCAGCATGCTAACAAAAAGCTAACAAAAAATTGGTGTTCTGCACCAAAAACTTCTGAAGTGACTGGGGGAAGCTGCCAGGGGTGGGCCAGTAAGCATTTTGCACAGCACTCTGCAAGGTCCGTTTCTTCCACACTACCAGTGACTCTTACTCCTGCTGCTCGACAGCCTGCTAGCCAAAAGCACCAAGATAATTAATGAAGATTCATTTTTAAAGGCTTTTGTGACAACTGAAGACATGTCTCAATTAGGCATTTGAGTTTCTTTTATTAAAATGCTTATTTGTCACTTAGATGCCAGCTATTCACTCCCAGATGCTTAGTTGGTTTTGGCAAGAGGAATTTCTTAGGAATGTATCAATTAATGCAGGATTTTCTGATCTTGAACAGAATAACAGCCTAGAATAGGCTGGACTTTGGATTCTGTTCTCATCTGTAAGGGATGTCTGCAGACTTTCACAGCTCAGACTTTCTAGGCTGAGGAACAGTGTCAGTCAGTTCTGGGGCAGCATTGCTTGTGGATTTACTGAGCCTGTCAGTTTGTACAATGTGAAGACTCTGGACATCTAAAACTGATACTAACAAACCTGTTCCTTCTGTTTTATTGCAGGCCTTCACATGAGTTCACCAGCAGAATCCACAAGTAAGAGCTATAGAAGAGTTTGCTCTGTGCGCACTGACAAAAAGGGCTGGTGTAGTGTGGGATGGGGGCAGCCTGAAGTGTAGTATGGAGAAGCAGAGGAATGATGCTCAACTTGTAGCAGTGCATAACTTTGCTGTGCTTTCAGCTGAATGCCATTGTTGGACTAGCAGATACTGAAAACAGGGTGAGAGCACAAAAGACAAATCAGGTCTGGCATATTGCATGATGCAATGGGAAACCGATATAAATAGAGTGCTTACCAAGGAGTTTGTTCTTGTCAGTGGCTCTCATTCCTCGTCCTGTGGTTCGAAGCAGCAGCTCCCAGGGTAAAACAAGTTTCCTGTGCTAGTGGACCTGTATTGTCCTGTTTTCTTTTCTCTGGGCTTATCAGGAAACAGTCCCCTCTTTACTGGTCCCTGCCGTTCTTGCTCCTGCTGCCAGCAAAAGTTTGTCCCTCATGTTACCATGGTGGATATATTACTCCAATTAACTTTTATTCTGATCCCAGGCCATTCCACAGCTGGAAAATATCTTCCAGATTCACTTTCCAGATTCAGAGAAAGTAGGCAGGATGGGCTGGCTTGTAAGAAAATAGTTAACTGAGTTAAAGGCTTTAATTTCTTAATCCATGCTATTACATGTCTTATTTCAAGTAGTTAAAATGCTAACCTATGGATTTTCTTTCCTGCATTACTTACATCTTGGTCATTTAACAGAGAACTAGGAAAATAACCAATGGATTTGAATCCTCAGTTTTTCTCCTGAGGAGATGCTGCACAAATGCAGGGGTACGCTTTCATGGTTTTCAGGGTAATTTGTTTCTGTTGACATTTTCAGTCAGTATCCAGGATTACTCATTGCTGTGATAATTGCCTGCTTGCCATGTGTATCATGTAGTGTATCAGGTAAGGTAGTGAAAAGGGCAGTAGTATTTCCCTGAGAAATCCAAAGCAATCACATGGAATTACACATTCATAAGAATTACTTCAGTCACTTGATGATGGCTCGCAGTTTCCATCCTTACATTATCACCCCTCAGCAGACAGGCACCACAGGAGAGACAACTTCTGCTTTAAAGAAGCACAGTGATTTTTCAGAGATAAGGGTCTCAGGCAATTATTGTTTCCTACACTATAGCATCAGAATGTCTCAGGTGTGGCTGTATTGTTAAGGTACAACACAAGCATGCAGTAAGTGATCATTTTCCCCCAAAGGCTTCAGTGTCTGGCCAGACAAATGAAGGTGGGGGGAAGGGGAGGAAGGAAAGGAAATAGAGACACTAAATAATCTGCCCAAAATTCACACAGCTACACAACATCAGAACAAAAATGAAAACACAGCTCTCGCATCTTTCCCTTTGCACTACCAGTCAACCCACATAAATTTTTAAGTAGGACCACATAGCTCCTAGTTACCTGGAAAATCCAGTATACTGGCATATCCAGTGGAGAAACTAGGCTGATTGTTCTCTGCTTTGCTTCTCTTGCATCAGACAATGTAATCTTACATATCTAAACAAACTAGTATGTTATGAGAATGCAAATATGGGCAAAAGGAGAATAGTGAAGGAAAAGCAATCACCAAAACATTTCTCAATAGTGGGCCAGAGTTTAAAATCAGTGTACCAAGGAAGAGGGAGTCCTATATGGTTGGAACAAACAAACCTTGCTTGTTACTCTGATTCAGTGAACTAGAATTACAAGTCTTGCCTATACAAAAGTTCTGTAAAAATAGGGATATGTCATTCAGAGACTTAACAGAACAAAATTGTATTCTAGCCGTCAAAATGGCTCTGGGAAATTAGTTTTAAGGACTTGGTTAATTTCCTAGTTTCCAGACACCAATCTGAGCTGCCTTCTGCTCTTTGGAAGGGGAACTGTGCATCCCTACAGGTGCAGGGTGCGAGTAGGTACCTGAGCAATGGATTAGAGCCTGCAACAAAACCTAAGTGGTTCTCACTACTTATATACGGAGCTATACTCTCTACTAGGACCCCTGCTTAAGAGACCACCTTCCCTACCTTTCCCGGGCACCTTTGTTTGGGGGCCATTTCTGCTACTTAAATGAGCAGTGGCAATTGTCAGCCTTGCACTACGTTTGTCCAGCTGGTCATAGACTCATAGAATCAACTGGGTTGGAAAAGACCTTTAAGATCACCAAGTCTAACCATTACCCCAGGACTGTTACCCAGGGTCAGCTTCTTCAGCAGCAGTAAGCACATGTCTACTCAAGCCTCTGTCCAATATGGAATAAAATACTGTGTCCTGTATAGTGTCACTAGGGAAGCACCGAGGTTGGTGTTTTCTTTTTTTCCTCTGTGGAAATTCAGTGATTATTTTTTCACAGACTGTATCTAAGAAGGTAATAAATATTTCAGTTTGTTGATGCCTGACTCAAATTCAGATTAGCACCTGAAGGTAGAATTGCATTCCTTTAAATCCTGTTCTAAAAAATGTCCCAGAAGCTCCCAACAGTCATTGCTGTCATCAGATGTGGCAGAGAAAGCACACACATCCCTTTATAACATTCAAATCTCAAGAAAATCAACAGCTACTAATGTTGCACCTCTTTGGACTTCATCCAACTTCATATTAGCACATGTTTTTTTTAATTAGCAGTGAAATGCTTTGGTCATTCTTCTTTTGGAGACAGGTCTAATTTTCACTCTCTTGCTTGTTTATTTGCTTGTCAGAAGTTTTCCTCTAATGTTGAACATTACCTTAAACTCCTAAAAGTGAGAAAGTTTGTAGCTTGTAACCTGTAAGTGGACAAGCAGACGATCCTAGGGAAGACTGCACCCATGAAAAGTCTGTTTCTTCTAGGCCATACTAGATAAGCTTCTCCACCCCTCTTGCTTAGTTACCCAGGTGTTATTAGAAGAATTATAGATGTAGAGCACCAAATGGTTCTAGAAGTGGGAACACAGAAGTTGTTTGGGGAGGGCAATTTTTCAGGGGGATTTGTTCGGGGAGTTCTGACAATTACGTGTTAACCTGAAAGATTGTATTTCTTTTGCAAATATAGCTTTTTGCAGTCCTGTAAGCAGTTCTGGAAACAAGAAACTGCCAGGGAGTGATATCCACTATTCTAGTGAGTGTTCCTGTTTTATTATCCAGCTTTTGAGTTTTCAATCAATCAGTTTGGCTTTCCATGAGTGATTGGAATAGCGGAGAAATGAAGTTAGCAGTTTTATTTTCAGCCTTACTAGATGTAGACCCTATTACAAACCCAATATAACTGCCTGTTACAAAACTCCTCTCAGAGAGAAGCAGAGCTTAACAAGTTGACAAAACTCTCACTGGAGAGAGGCACAATTATTTCCCAGGACTAATCCAAAGCAATAAAATTGGGAAAAAAATGTGAACAGAATCATCCACTGTGAGAGAAGACACAGGGAAACATGTGAAAATGTTGTTTATATACCATTCTGAGTACATATTATATGAAGATATTGTTATGAATGTATTATTTAAATATACTGCTCATATTGTCATGAGAGAGAAGGACTAAGAAGGAGTCTTCTGCAGATTCGTCAAGCACTTGATGTTTGAGTGATGCATGTTACTTAATCTTTTATTTTAATATTATGCATCTCTAGGGCAAGGATGTTGCTGCAGATCTGCTATTTCCTACCCAAAGTACTGGCTTAGCAAAATATGTTTGATGTTTTTCCATTGCAAATCTTTCTCAGGGTTCTCCCTCAAGTTCTGCAGATGCCCCCCCACACACACATATATATGAATATTAAATATTAATTGCATCAAAAGCAATTTACTGGGTGGGCATGACGACTGATGCTGTAGAAGGTTGTGGGAATGCAAGACCCAGCCTCCACCAAATATAACTTCGGCTGCATTTAAATGTGGCCAATCACTGCCAGAAAAACAATAAATGGGGAGAAACTGGGCTTATATATTTCCCTGGGAAAGCTTCTCATTACATAATTCTTTCCTTTTTGCTTCTTGGCTGGGAAACACCTGTCAGGAAATGGCAGATGGTGGGAAATAATAAAAGGAAAGAAGTGTCCTCATTTAAAAAGGAGATCTTTCACTTTTTTATCCCTGGTTGTAAGTGCTGTGGGGAATGTTACTGGATTATGTAACTCCTTGGTGTCTTACTGGGTGTACAACATTAAAAGAGAAATAATCGCTTCAGTTGCTGAATTTGGAATGAGTCTTGTTTTCAAAAAAGAGGAAAAAAGAAATTGCATGTATCAAAAATTTATTCCTGAAACAAGACTGTTTTGCAAAGCTTTTGGGACCAGTCAACACTGGGGGAGAATCGTGAATATTTTGATGGAGATGATGGTGTCGGCTCCACAGGGCAGTGTTAAGTGTCAGGGAAGGACTAAGGCTGGGGAAAGGAAAGTGCCTAAATCCTCCCTCCACAAAGGCTGTAAGCCTGAGGCTCAGTGGATGTGGGAGAAATAACATGAGCAGCTGGTTACCTCGCTCCAGAGAAGTCAGTAATGTTTGATGAAGTGGAGCTGGTGCCTCTCACCTTTGTGCGTGCAAGTGCCTGTTCACGGAGACAGTGCAAGCCAGGGCCAGCAGGCAAAATTATGTTGTTCTTCTTTTGCAGGCGTTATCTTGCCAGTTGTCATCACCTTGATAGTTATTACCCTCTCTGTCTTCTCCCTGGTGTCTTTGTACAGAATATGCCAGAAGAAAACTCCAGGTATTTGGCTTGCTTTCTCTGAAGGGCAAAAAGATCAAAATGCTTTTTATTATTAAAGATCTCTGGGGTCTTTTTGGATTACCTTAGCCATAGATGTTGCAGTAGTCTGATAGGAAAGCTTCTTGTATTTCAAAGTATTTTGCCTAAAGTAGGAAAATAACACTTCATTTTCAAAATCAGTAGGAAGAACAGAGGGAGCAAACATGTCTCTGATTTTTTGGAGAATATATAATGCCGTAAAGCTTTTTGTTCACGCTTTTGCAGCTACAGAGAGCTAACAAACAGCTGTGCTAACACAATCAGTCAATCAGGTAGAAAAAGACAGTGAAAACTAAGTTTGGAGATATTGTTTGGCAAAATCACTATATTTATTTTATCTCTGTTCTAGATACAAGCAAAGGAAAACCAATGCTTTCTTTTAGGAAATACCTGATATATACACACATACTCATGTATGCACTACATATAAGTAAAGTTTTCCAGTTACAGTATAATGTACATGGGAACAAAATCCCTGAGCAAGCAGTGTTTTCAGAAACATTTTGATAGAGCCGCTAAAGCCAGTATGTTTCACTGCTGTCCATGAAACATTAAAGACAATGGGGTGTAATTCCATTAAATTCCATTTGCCTAATGTTTCAAAGAGTTGCCTGAGTAGACCACAGGCAAGTGTAATTCTCCATTAAATGAACACCCAGATCTGAATCTAGACTGTGTTTTATTTCTCCCTGTGAACTGGCATGAGTTAGGAGACCTGTGCGAATTTTCAACTGTGAAATCACTGGGACTTGGAAATACAAAATCACAGCAGGGTGTTGAAGCTGTAGGCTAACAGGGTGTCACAACCAGTTTAGCCAATGACATGGAAAACCAGTCCCAGATAAACAGAAGAAGGTGTGATCTCTGCTTAGGAAATTATTGAATATTTGGACTCAAGAGGTGAAGGTATGAGGTGAAGAACATTTCCTCACCAGCCTCCCCTATGCACAAATGTCAGCAGGCATGGTACTGGCAAATTCACTTGGAAGCTAGAGTAGATAGATATCTGTGGTGCTTCCTGTAGGATTTGCCTGGGCCTACCCAGTGTGCTTCATCTGCGGATGGAGAGTTCTGTGCCCAGTGTCACAGGGCTAGAGTTGGCTCTGTGTCTCCAATGTAACCCCCTGGCCCCATCCATCTGCCCACACTTGCACATAAGAATAAAATACATTCAGTATATGATTCATTTTTGGAGAGAAACCTATTTGTCATTGACAGGGAAGACAGGCTCTGATCTCAGATGTCATGCCAGGTTAAACCCCCCAGAGCGTACAGCCTCACAGTTTGTTCCTTCACTTCCCTTTTCCTGTATCTCTTAGCTCAGTCGTTACATACTGGAGAGCGATTGCATGCTCACCTCCTGTGTGCCAGCTACCCGGGGACTTGGGAGCTCCAGGGAAAAATGTGCTCTTGCTGTGCTCTTGCACAAGTCACATATCATTCTCCCTTGTTTCCAGAAGTATCAATTTGAACAGTATCAGTTCACTTTCATAGATCACATGGTTATCTTTTGGGAAGACGAACTAGAGAAGTAATTACAATTCAAGCTGGTTGATTATGTTAATGTGCTTAATGCAATAACAGAAAATCACAACTAAGCCTTCTGCTAGCAACTGCAATAGCTGTTTACTTAAGTGAATTCCAGCAGTCAAAATTATATTAACTTTTTCCTTCTTCCAGAGAGACAAGAGAACAGCACTGAACAGTAAGTTGAATCCTGTCTTTTCATTGCTTTGAGGTCTCTCATGAGGCACTTGTGAGTGCAGTAGATTCTGCATGAGATTTACTTTGATCTTTTTCTATTTAAGCATAATAAGTAGTTGCTACCCCAAAGAGAAATATCCTATTGAAAATGATGCACTTGCAGATACTGTACACTGGTATGCATGATAAGCATGTTTCAGCATGGATAGAAATATGATGGCTCTTAATTCTTCTTCAGGTGATATTTTGAAATGGATAAATGTTTTATGCTATGCCACAGGGCCCATTGGCCCAGTCTTTTTTCTCTTCTTTTTGATTTTCTGCCCTACTGATTTTTATCTTTTTTTCCCCCATCCTTTCTCATCCTCCTTCTTTTGTTCATGTTTTCTCTCTTTTTAATGTTTCTTACTCTGGATTTTCTCCTTCTTTTTCTCTTGTCCCCTATTGTTTCATGTTCCTCTGTCCCATATTCTCTCCACTAGTCCGTTTGCAGAGGCTCAGTTAGAACAGTATTGGCTAAGGAGTTTGAGGAGAAACTGAGAAAGAATCATTGGAAGATATATGGTAGAGGCCATTGAGTCTGGCTGTGGCCTCTATGTTTTGTATGTCCAAAAGCAACATTTGGGCTGCTGATTTACTTGCTAGCCCTGATTACCTGGACATCTAAAGTGACCCTTCCTGCAATTCAACATCACTAAAAGCCTTGTGTTGACAGAGTAAAAAGATGACTCCCTCTTTTCCCCAGATGTACTTCTTCTGTGGAGTGCTAGAGTGAACTCAGAGTCATGCAACTTGATTTATTACATATTTTAAGAGAAAGGTGTTTTCAAAGATATGGGTATATGGTGTTTTCCACCACCACAAGTTACACATGGTCCCATCCAAAGCCCATTCCAAGCCTGCCAGTGCAGACTGGCACAGGTGCTGCCTCCTCCATTTCATAATCTTAGAATTTTGTTTGTCTGACCAACATGCATGCCGTCTGCTTACTTGTTTTCTGACTTCAACAGAGCCCAGTCAGATAAAGAAGGAGTGAAACTTCTTTCTGTGAAGACAACTTCTCCTGAGACTGGTGAGTGTTTCCTCCATGCGTATGTCTGTCTCCACCTCTGAGCCTGGAGAAGAGCAGTTTGCAATGTCATTTGCAATAGCAAAACCATTTTCAGTTCCTGTCAGGTCAAAGTCACTGCAAACAATTCCTCTATAGTACCAATCCCCAGACTGGGAGCCTGTAGAGAAGCAGTGCAGCTGCACTGTGTGTTGTGTCTGTATTTGGGAATAAGAAGTATGACTGGTTTAGGAAAAGTCAACTTTTAGAATCATTGATGGTAAGTGATCTACAGCTTGGCATGTTCAGGAGTAACCATGATCATGATATTTATCAGCTAGATCTGGATAAACAAGCGAGTTTGAGGACTGGTCCCCAGGGCCAAAAGGTTTGGGAGCCAGTGCTGTATGTAACAGGGCTCAGAAGGAGTTGGTGTCAGCAGTGTTCAGTCAGCCCTGTACCCAGCCACCCTTTGCATTCAAAATCCTACTCTAATTGCAAAGTCCTTTGTCCTGTGCTTCAGTGATACAGTTTCTTACAAAATATGTGGTAATAAAATCTAAAGGAACAGAGGTTATAGATTAAATGCACAAAAGAAAGCAAAATCTCTTCCATATAAGCAATGAGATGGATGCAGTTACACGCTCCATGGGAAATAGAATAGTACAAAAGAAGACTGAGGCAGAACAAAATTCTGATTAATATGATTCCCATTATTTAAAAACAAACAAACAAAAACCTCTCATGGCAGAGCTACTCATGCTGAAACTTCTCCCATTCACCCATTGCTTCCTCAGCCATGCAGGTCCTACCTTTACTCTCTTGCTCTCGGCATCATCTACAGAAGACCCCAGGAAAAACAGCTTCATACTTTATGCTTTTTTAGGTATAAAATAGATTGACTGATAGCTGCTCTCCCTTTTCCCCTGAATTCTTGGGAAGCCCTCTGAAACACAGCACTTAATCTGAAGTATCCTCTAGTTGCTGGAGAGGCACAGTCTGCTCTCTCCAGCCTTCTCTGCAACTCCCAGAACCTTTTGTGCAATCCAGGAGACCCACAAGGTTTCTCTGGCAGCCCTTGCAACAAACCAGTCATGCAAGCTTCCTGCAGCCTTGCTGATACAGAGCAGTATGCTAGGAGGCTAGAGGGGGAGGAGAAGGGCCTGCTCCATTGCAAGATGCATCATTCTGCCCCACTGCTGTTGAGCAAATGCAAACTAGGCTTTGGCACTTCAGCAATTGTCCTTTCGCACTTAAGTGACTGCACTTCAGTGCTATATGATTTTGGATGGTTGGGTTTTTTTGGGGTTTTTTTTATGTCTTTGGGAATGGACTTTTAGCTTTAATTTAAGGAGTATGAAGTTGTGTATATGTTTTCATTTAAAATCATTGGGGTTTTTTTGAAAGCTGAATGAAGTCAGAAACTGGAATTGATAGACATTTATTGATTGATTCTGCCTTCATGCTGGTTTCAACAATAAAGTAACTTCATTGGCAGCAGCAGAATTATGTGTTTTACAGCAGGGTAAATGAGAAAAGACCCAGCCTCCCTGGTTACTGGTTTGTTTGCTTGGGTTTTTTTTTTTTAACCCACAAGATGAGGTCTGGTGCCTGTTAATCAGCTTCTGGTTCACCAACTGTCTGGATGTCTTCCATCCAGAGGTTGCTTGATATTCTTTTTTACTGAAGTATGATGTACGCGTGCTATAATCGGAAGGTATGAGTCATAACCACTTAGAAGACAAGATTCTTGCCCTCTTCTCATTAATACAATTCATATTTAAACTAGCTACCATTTTCTCTTGAATTCTTACATTTTTGTATGTTTCAAAATGAAACATGCTTTCACAGGAATAGAAGTCCTGTTTTTCCCCAGGATTTTAGACACTTTACTGCTTAAATGAAAAGCACTCTGAAAGAAGGGCCTGCTTTCCTACAGACATATTTGTAACTCATACTGGTATTTTTGAGTGTGTGAGGATGCCTGCCCATTTAAATAAGATTTACTTGCTGCACTAAAAGCTTGAGCATGAAAGCAAGTGTTTCTTACAGCACAGATAGAAACACTGTATTGAGAAATGAAACAGACATTGAGAAATGTCTGACTTGTGGTCCTTCAACTGAAAACAATGGCACTGCATAAACTTCTTTACACGCATTCTTCCTTTTTCTTTTTAGACGCATAAAATCCAGCTCAATTAAAAGATAAATCCATTGTCCAGCTGCTTAGGAATTGTGTGTTGTAGCCACCCCTGTTTGCACGTACCAACAAAACTACAAAAGGTTTGACTAAATCTAGAAGGTTCTTAAGAGCAGCCTTAACCTTACAGATAGACCTACATCATCCTTTCACTATCAATAGGGTGCTCAGCCACCTAAGGTCAAGCATATATACAACAAAGTTCTGCTTTGACGTGTTCAAATTAAGCTTTATTAGAAGTATACATTATTTTTTCTTTATTTTCACTTTTTATTCCAAACAGAATATTTTGAGGTTATGTAATTGTGTTAAAACTGTGTAAAAACATATGAACTAAAAGTTTTGACCTACAAAGTGCTCAAGCAGGCAACTTAGAAAACCCCCATGTCAGTGTTGTGCATGATCTGTCTTGATCAAAGGATATGGTAAGTTTTATCTTTATTTTATCTATCTAAAAACTAAGCCAGCTGCACATAGACAGTTGAAAGAGATATATGTGTCCAGAGGGCTATTTATCGCTTCTGCCTTGGACATGTATCTTGAACTGGAACGAGCTGACCTATTGAGGTCCATTGACTATTGAAGGATCCTGTTTTAGGCCTTCTAAAATTAGGTTCTGACTATAAATTGAAAGAGAAAAGAAAGACTCCTTTTTCAGAAGCATAGCTGAATTCAATTTAATCAAGAATATTATTTCAAACACCTACCATTAATGTGAAGGAATACAGGAGAAGAACAGCGTTCAGTTAAGCCTGGACTAATGTTATGATTTTTAATGGAGCCATATCATCAAGAACACCATGTAAAACTGAGCTTTAATATTCTCATTTTCTAATACTCTTCTTAGAAAAATAGCTTTTCTGATGCTATGACCTGTGAGGCACAACTGGCTGGGAATCGATGTAAAGTAAAAAAACAGGCAGGCAAAACTAAACTCCTTGAATTTTTCATGCACGTTTGCCAGTGAACTACAACACCTGATGTGAGATAAGCGCCTGTACTTGCATCTTATGTGAAAACTCAGCTTGGATAAAAATTTTCAGGATACTGAATCATCTCATTTTACACTAACATAAAAAAGCAGGAATTACTGCAGCCATTCCATGTTGAATGTACAGGCATATTTAGGGTGACCCTTCCTAGGGACAATAAATGGTCTTCTACAATACAGAGCGATGGAAAATCTACCAGCAAAAATATTTCTTATTTGGGATTCACTATACCCCACAGAACTGCATGTTCAGCTTGTCAGTAGTAGATACGTTTCCCAAGAATATAAGATGGAGGGTTTTACTTGATGGCTAAGAGATCAGTACTGTCATCCATGATAGTAATGATAAAGTATTGCCTATCTTGAAAACATCTCTAACTTCTTCTGTAAGGGTTCTTGCGTGTTTCACTGAAAAGCAGCAAAGGTACTGAACACCTTTTAGAATTCATGAAAAATGCTGAAGGATGGAAATTCCTCAGTAACAGAAAGGTTGGGGAATAGAAATTGAGATAAGGCTACTCCATATAGATGAATGATGTGTGATAGAAATATTGATACCTGAGCAATGATGTGAAAATTTTCTTTTATGGCCCTTCCCTAGAGTACCCGTTCTAGAGCAGGTAAAATGTATGAAGCGCCTTTACAGTTGCAGCACACCAGTTCAATATTCAATATAAAGTCTCATATGAATGTGCAGGTGTCCTGGGTTCAGCTACAGCA
>NW_009940260.1:0-5576 GCF_000696875.1 Nestor notabilis
CGGGCGCGCCGTTCGGGTTTACTGTCGTATCTATGGCAACGCTGATCATCGGTTGCTCCTCAGGTTAAAAAGGCGGATGCAGCAGAGCATCACCTCTGGGCCGAGAGCTCATGGCGAATGGTGCCTGTCGATCGCTGCAGGAACCCGTTGGTGGTGAATCTCCCACAGCAGGACAAAGGGGAGCAGGAGTCGGTCACCTGAAGCGGGTTCAGAAACACTCCCAAGAGCCTCAGAGATACCGCTGCTCTTGACTGTGAAAGGGGAGTGCAGAAACATAAATCAAGCCAATCGCAATGTCCAAAGCCCCGCTGCAGTGATAAACCGCTGCACAGCTGGTGTCATAGTGCATGGTGAATGATGATTACCGTGTAATCTCTACTTGTAGGTGCTGCGTGTTTTATCTATCTGAGATGACTCGAGCCATCATTAAGGAATGCTAAAGAAAGGCTCATAGACCCCCATTTTAATGCAATTGCTGTGGGTTTCACAAGCAAAATCTGCTTTTATGCTTTGATCCTCCTGAAGGTTCGGAAATGGATGATTTATTTTGCATCATGACTAATTGGGGGATCTAAGGGAAATTCCTTCTATAAGCAGCATGGAAGAGTAGCCTTCAGTCAGCACTGTCAGCGAGATACAGCTGAGCCGCTGAGTCAGAGAGGATCAGCTTGTGGCATTCCGTGCGTGATATCTGGCTGAAATTCAATAGAAACCCATTAACCAGGATCAGCAAGGAGATGCTCAAGAGTGAAGGGGTTAATCCTTTGGTGCAGGCTTCGGAATCACTGTCATTGCAGATAGACTGGCTTTCCCAATGTGCAAAATGTGTGTGTGGTGGGGGAAGGGCTCCCATTGTCACCTGCAAGTATTGTGGCTGGCTGCTTCAGTTAACCTTTGCTGTCAATGCTCTTGTGGGCTGCGGGATTGAAGCTTACAGATGAATATCTAGCAATCACTCTGCCTGGGCCAGAGCTTCTGCTCTTACCCTGGAAAAGCTGATCGTTCCTTAGATTCATAGCAGGACAATCATACAAACATGCACAAGCACTGCTGACTGCTGCCCTCGGTTGAGTTTCCAGCCAGAGAAGGGGTTGAATAAACTCACAGGCTGATGTTGGGCCAAGTGTGTATAGCGATTATGTATGATATCCCCCAACAGCACAAGAGGGACATGGAGCTGTGGGAGCAAGGCCAGAGGAGGCCCTGGAGCTGCTGCAAGAGCTGGAGCAGCTCTGCTCTGGAGCCAGGCTGAGAGAGCTGGGCTGGGGCAGCTGGAGAAGAGAAGGCTCCTCAAGGGGACACCTTAGAGCAGCTCCAGTGCCTAAAGGGGCTCCAGGAACCCTGGAGAGGGGCTTTGGACAAGGGATGGAGGGACAGGCCAAGGGGAATGGCTTGAACCTGCCAGAGGGGAGACTGAGATGAGCTCTGAGGCAGAAGCTCTTCCCTGTGAGGGTGCTGAGGCGCTGGCACAGGGTGCCCAGAGAAGCTGTGACTGCCCCATCCCTGGCAGTGTTCAAGGCCAGGTTGGACACAGGGGCTTGGAGCAACCTGCTCTAGTGGAAGGTGTCCCTGCCCGGGGCAGGGGTTGGAACTGGAGGAGCTTTAAGGTCCCTTCCACCACAAACCAGTCTGTGGTTCTATGGTTTTGCCTGCAGATGTGGAGAAGGAGGTACAGTGTTCCTGCAGCTGGCAGGAGTGAGGCAGAGCAGCAGCCGGGGCAGCCCCAGTAACCAAATGTTGCTGAATGTCTGAAATAGTTGCTCGGAGTTTACAAAGCGGGCAGCTCGGCACAGGGCCAGCGCAGGGATGCGGCTTTTCCATCCTCCCTCTAAGCCACATCACACACCCGCTTGCTATTTAGAGCCCAACTGATCTCTGAGACAAAGGAAGAGTTCAGCTCGCCTTGTGAGAAATGGTCCTGTCCTGAGCAAACTGCTGCTTACTGGGGCAAAGCCTCTGGAGTTGATTACACATTCCTGTGTTATAGCTGCAGATTGACCTCTGGGGGTCATTTGTTGCCTCAAGTAGCTGCACAGTCAGAACAGACTCTGGAACACTGAAGTCTAATTCATTTTATTTACACTGTATTTCACAGCCTTTCGACAATTCTTTCTCCCCCAGCCCCAAGCAAAACCAGAGTCTAGGGGCTTCCAAAACCCAACCTTCTTATTATAACGAGTAGTAAATAACAGCTGTGCCATCTCTCAGTTTCTTCTATAGTACAGAGATGATGGCATTTTGGTATTTATTAAGGCAGTTAAGCTGAGTACAGGGAGAGGTGGAAACACTCAGATGTTGTAGTGGGGCTGCAAAAGAAACACATTTTCTTGCTGCCACGCCCCAGACAGAGCCGGAGTCGGAAAAGCACTGAAAATCCCCCACTTCCATGAGAACCTTCCACGCGGAAACTCTTTGTGGTTACCTACATCCGCTGTAGAGGAGATAAGAATTCATAAAGATATGACATCAACAAACCTTAAGGGGTAATATTAATGCCTGGAGGAATGAGATCTAGATAAGGCTTTGATCCAACTTGCAACGTGGATTGCAAGATGTGGTTACTCACAAGTCTTGCAATGACAGAGTCCTTGGCAGGGTTGGCCCATCCTGCTGCTCTACCTGGGCTGCTCCCACACCTCTGACTCCTGTTCAGCATCACCACAGCTCCACACTTCCCCAGGGCACTGCCTTCTGGAGAGAGCCCAATAGGTTCCTCTGTACCTGCTAGAAGTAAGGGGTTACAGGAAACCTGGAGAGGGGCTTTGGACAAGGGATGGAGGGACAGGACAAGGGGAATGGCTTGAACCTGCCAGAGGGGAGACTGAGATGAGCTCTGGGGCAGAAGCTCTTCCCTGTGAGGTGCTGAGGCGCTGGCACAGGGTGCCCAGAGAAGCTGTGGCTGCCCCATCCCTGGCAGTGTTCAAGGCCAGGTTGGACACAGGGGCTTGGAGCAACCTGCTCTAGGGGAAGGTGTCCCTGCCCATGGCAGGGGTTGGGACTGGAAGAGCTTTATGGTCCCTTCAACCCAAACCAGGCTGGGGTTCTGGGGTTCTATGAAATGTCAGTCTAAAATTGATTGAGGGTGGGGAAAGCAGGAGTGAGGTCCCTTGTGTCTTCTGCACCTTCATAATTCTCCAGAGGCTACTGCAGGCTGTGTCCCGGGCCAGCTCAGTGCGTGTGACAAGTACCTCAGAGCACGGACACAGCCGAGGTGCTGCCTGGGCTCTCGTGCTGTGCAATGCTCCACCAGCACCTTCACCAGACTTCCAGGCCTCTGCCCAGCCACACAAATCTGGGCACCCAAGGCCAAACCAGAGGGGTGCCCAAAGCAGACATCCCTGAACCTTCCCATGTTCCTGAGTTAAATACTTGAGCTGCAGGCAAAGCAGATCCTTGTCGGTCTTGACTGCTGTTTGCTGTGAGGGATGAAATCCTCTGAGATTTCACTAATCTTTATTTTTTGCATCCGTTAAAGACTTTCTTGCTTTAAGCAGTTAAACACCAGAGCTTCATAATGTTCTTACTATGCTGCTTCATGAGTAGCCTCAGTCCTCCTACATGTGTGAGGTACTGCGATAACACCCTCACTGTTGTTTCAGCACTCATATGATCCCTGTGCCATCTCCTTGATTGCTCTTCAATTCCTTCTCACTTACTTTGCAGATCAGTGCATGCTCTATTCCTAACAGTTACCGCTTTGCTTTTTCAAGACCTGCAAGTGTCCACAGCTTCCCACAGGGAGGAAAAATCATCTCCAAATAACCGGATTCAAGTTTCCTATTAAAATGGCATCATCCAGCCCACTGTGAAAGCAAAGCAAGGAAACCTTATATTCTCGTTAGATCAAAAGGCAAACACCACACTGTCCATGCTGCAGGGCAGTGATTTATCTGAAACACCAGT
Source organism: Nestor notabilis (assembly GCF_000696875.1). Classification (NCBI taxonomy): domain Eukaryota; kingdom Metazoa; phylum Chordata; class Aves; order Psittaciformes; family Psittacidae; genus Nestor; species Nestor notabilis. The sequence goes on from NW_009940260.1 coordinate 3,904, forward strand.
TTCAAAGAGCTGGAAACAGCTCAAAATACTCCAGCATCTGATGCTTGAAAAGCAGCAGCAGGATTCTGTCTAGCTGCTTTGGTGAGCATTATCTGTTCTTAAAAGCCTTTTTGTACAGACCACAACAAGACAGCAGCTCCATTAATGAGAAGATTCCTGGTAGCTTTTCCATTGGGAGCATATGACTAATTGTATAGGTAGCAAAGCTTCATGGAGTGCCAGAATATACACTTCTGAAGACAGGGGAGAGGGCGGCCTCTACCCTCCAAGATGTAATTTCAAGTACCACTTATTCCAATTACAGGCACAGGAAATACCTCCTTGTGGTGCTGCAGAGGCCTTTATCCTTAACTGATCTTTCTAGTGTGATTTCTAACAGGATTTGTCCTTTTATTCTATTTCGAGTAGCTCCTTTGCAATGCAGTAGCGTAACCGTCTTGCTTGTTTCTTGGTACAATTAGAAACGTGGCCCTTTCAGTGAAGGTTTACTTTGGTATTGAGAGACACCAAGAAGCAACAGGAACTAAAACTACTCCTACCCTGCAATCAGCAGCCCAGCAGCACAGGGTGCGTGTGTGTGTATCCCAGTTTACTGGGCTGTTTAAGGTCCCTTCCACCCTAAACCCTTCTGTGATTCTGAGGTGAGGCTGGTTACAGCTTGCGCTGGAGCTGCCGACTCCCTGGTCACTCTGCACGTGTATGTGTGGAGTCCAAGACTGTGGCATCTCTATCATCCTTCATCAAGTGTGCCAGGCATTTCAGAAGCCACAGCTGTGATACACGCCAGCCAGCCAAGGACCAGAAGAAACTCTTGTCGCCTTGTCCCAGATAATTGCACTTCAGTTATCTTGTGCTTTAATACAAATGTTAAATCATCCTGCAGATCCCCAGATCTGGACACGTGATCTTATGGGATGCTTTTAAGGTAGAGCTAACAGGGAGTGTAAGAGTAGTTTTGCATGTACCAGGCTGAGATCTCCATTTTAATACCCATACAAAGAGAGGGAAAACACCCACAAGCCCTCTCTAAATACCTTGCAGTCTTGCCATATACACGCTGCACCTGCTATGTGTCTAAGCAGCAAATCATGGAATTCATCAGCTAACAAGAAGTGGTTGACCTGTCAGTGCGCAGCGGTTTTCACTGAGCAGAACACACGGTATGTGCACCTCAGCCACTTTATTGCACCCAGGCAGAACTTTTGCGTAAGAACCGAAGTGTTATCACAATGTAGCTCATGTTCTGGGAATGTGTCATGTAGGAAATTCTGGCATAATCTGGAGTTTTCCCAATCAGCCCGAAGAACACTTCTGTTCTCTTCCATCTTCTGAAGATTTTCAAGTAGCAACATATGGTTGAAAGGCCATGTTCGGCATCTAACAATAAAACATAAGCTCCTTGGTGGCAGTGCACCAGTTTCGGAGGAAGCTGACCAAGCTGTACTGCTACCAGTGTTCCTCATTAGGAGCTGGGAATGATGCACACTTGGATCTCACCAACTAAAAGTCCTAAGGAACCCCCTTGTGGGCAAAACACAAAACATCACACAAGTGACCGGAGTTTTGGCCCGTTGAAATACCTGTTACAGGAGATGTAACATATAGTGCTTCCGAAACAGCAGAAAAGTGAAAACCCGGGCCCAAGGCACTGCCTCGGGATAACGCCCGGGAAA
>NW_009940261.1:0-4092 GCF_000696875.1 Nestor notabilis
AATACCCAGCCCGACCCGAGCAGCGATCAGGTTATCTTGGGTACATTATCTCAGTCATCATTTTTTTTCCTAGGAAACCGTGAATGGTTATGTTCTGTGGTAATAGGGTAATTTGATAATTCAGGCAGTCCAGAGTACAGAAAATCAGAAAGTATTTTCTAAGATTCTAATACCTAATTACATAAAGCTGTGGTAGGCAAATGAGACAAGTAATTTCATTGCTGTTTGAGGAACTGAGAAAGTATCTGTGTATTATAGGGGTTTTTTTAGTCTTTATGATCTCTGATGTGCAGAGATAAGGTCATACATCAATACTCAAATTTGCAGTGGAAGAGGCTCACGTTTTTTCTCAGACACAAATGTATAGGTATATGTGTATCTTAATGTCTTAAAGATTTTGTGTTGTTTGTTTGATTTTTACTTCATTTGTTAGATTTAATTGTACATAGCAGAAAACAGTGAATCATCAACCTTTTTTTGCTTCTTTCCAGGTTACTTTGATCATGGTGAATAAACAGAGGGTTGCTTTGTTTCTGTTTCAGTTTGGCAAACTAGAGGGTGACCTGAATGTTTGAATTGCTTCATTCTAAATGAAAATAAACTAACAATCTACCAAACACTCTGATTCCAGTAGCAGGAGCTCTAAGAGGAGAAACCTTGTCCATTCTGATTTTTAAAAGCTATGGGGTTTTTACTGAGTAGGTTTAATCCACATTCTATTTTTGTAGCGTACATTTTGTGAAGTTATCAAAATAATTTTTAAGCTAAAGCAAAACCTTTAGTTCCTAAGTTTTCACTTTTAGAAATTATTTTGTAGCTATATGAGAAACTGAAATTTCAGCATGTAATATGTAATATTTTCCTGAAACTGCTTCTGGTTTACTGGCTGAGACTATGTACAGCCTCAGAAGGAAAACGTGTGTTCGTGTCACTGTGAAATTAAGACTAGAGTGAAAAGTGATTATATAAAAGAAGTATGACGCCTGTTTCTGTAGGTAGACTATAAGACACTAAATAGGAATACTGCTTTGATATTGTGATAAGGGCACTGATTGCTGTAATGCAGCAGAGCTTTTGAGTGGAACATTGATGCCTGTTTCAATTTGCAGTTACTGACTGCTTCTGATTTGTACTGAGATGTATCTGAGAACTGACATTTCTGGCCTTGTTTTTTCATTCACCTCTTGAAACTACGAAAGATCTGTAAGGGTGTTTGTTGGAGTGGATGCTTTTCTGTAACATGGTGATTTATAGCACTTAGTAAATATTTATTTGAGTTTATCTACATTAAGGTAAGTTTTTCTTTGAACAAGGTGGCCATGAACCATTTTATTACTTTATGTCTCTTCTGAAATTTGAACCCTAACATTTTTTTTTCCCTTTATTGTCTTAGCTGTAAAGGATCCTACAGCTGTAGAAAGAGCAAATTTACTGAACATGGCTAAATTGAGTATCAAAGGACTCATTGAATCAGCTTTGAGCTTTGGCCGAACTCTGGATTCTGACTACCCACCTTTGCAGCAGTTCTTTGTTGTCATGGAGCACTGCCTGAAGCATGGTCTTAAAGGTGTGGTAATTGCTCTAGCTGCGTATTTGTCATCCCAGCCGTGCCATTTTTCTTCTTTTCTTTCGTGAATGAGATAAAATCAAAGTGTGTTATGCTGCTTTAAGAAGTGGAGAAAATATGTAAATGGTTACCTTTTATAATTGTGTCATTAGTAATACTTCACAACATACATTTCCATATTTACCAGTTTCTCTTTTGTATACTATTTGTTGCAAGTGGTCTAGGGATTTCCACAACTAAGTGTATGTATGCATGTAGCTTGTATTTTTAGCTAGTCATCATTTTTATACTATTTTGTTCTAGCACAGCAATTTTATGTTCACAGGGATGTAATTCAGAAAATGGCTTTGAATACAGGTGAACTGACCAGCATCACAGTTATCAGTTATGTGGAAGTCTAGGCTCAGCAATTCACCCTTCTGTCACACCAGCTATTGTGAAGGAAGCTACTCCAGTAATTTAAATTAATTCAGTTACCTAATTTTTCTTTTCCTAGTAAGAAAATCCTTTCTAAGTTACAATAAAACCATCTGGGGTCCTCTGGAACTTGTGGAGAAATTATATCCAGAAGCTGAGGAAATAGCAGCAAGTGTCAGAGACTTGCCTGGCCTTAAGTAAGTAGCATTGGTAAAATACAGCAAGAAAATAAAGGACCTGATTGAGAATCTACATATGTCTCATGATTTCATTTGGCATTAATCAAGCTTTTGAACAAGCATTTTGAGATGATATTGAGGGAGAGCACAGATTAATCTTACTAGCTTTTCATGTTCTGCTCAAGACAGCTAAAAAAAGTAGTATTTTTATGTTCTTTCCTGATGTTCCTGGGAGAAGTTTTCTGAATAGTCAACAAAAACAGTGGAAAAAGGAACAGGTTATGTATCGAACAGCCTGTAGTCTGTTACTGCAGCAAGCTAGTGAGTCTAGTCAGTAAAGGCTGTATAAAAACAAAAGGTAACACATGGAAGAGGAAAGTATTAGGCAGCTTTTCAGATTCTGGTGTGTAGGGTGCTTCTCAAATCTAAATTTATGCTGTGAACTACAATCTTCTCCCATTCCACTGCACTTTGCTTTTGTATTTAGCTTTATACGTTGAATTCCAAAAGGGTTTGGCTACATTGTCATTGGTATATGGCAGTATAAGGGTTATAATTTATAACTTAGACCTTATCTAAAGCACATAAGTATATAAATTATTATTTACACTTTTATCAGGACAAATGAAATAACACCTTTTGCAAAGTATTATACTCTTCCTATCCTCATATAGCATGTGTTTGGGTTTTGTTGTTTGTTTTTTGTTGTTGTTTCATTTACATGCTTACCACTTTGAAGCATGTAAGCACTAGAAGAGAAGGATCTAAAGGTGCAGGTATAATTTGTTGGATATTGTTTGCCAGTTACATACATTTTCATCTCTTTTGAATTGTCTGAGATACCTTGAATTTGTAAAGAACTATGAATTAAAGCTAAAATTCAGTACACATGTAGATCCAGAGAATATGATTAGGAAGGCAAGCTTGCATGATGGATTGTAATGGACATTTGATTACTTTTCTCACAATTCCTCTGAAAACTATAAGGAAGTTGCAGAAGGGAATCTGAACTGTTGCAGACATTTTACTTCAGCTAGAAATAGGACTTCTAAGATTATTATTACAGCACTGTCTGGTTAAGGAGAAGGTACTTAATGAAAAACAACACCACTCTTAAAAATCCTCTCAGCACTGCTAGCCATGTACTGCGTGAGAACAAAGCACATTGTAATACAACAGTGTGTAGAAAGTGGCATGTTTTCACTCTCTGAGCAAAACAGTTAATGTTACTCTTACGCTTCCTCTGTTGTTTTCTTTCCAGCATCTTCTCCCAAGCCGAGCTGAGCTGATGAAAATTTTTCTGGTGTAATCCCAAAGCTTGGAGTCAAAGCCTAAACATTATGGCTTCCTAGACTGCATTGCTCAACTAATAGTTTAAAGTACCCTTTCAGAAATACCAAGAGCTCTAGCACTAGACATATGTTTAAGACGGTGAATTAATCGATATATTGTTGATTTGGGACTGTTTGTCTCATGCCCTTTTTTCCAGAACACCACTGGGCCGTGCCCGGGCCTGGTTACGATTAGCACTAATGCAGAAGAAAATGGCTGACTATCTTCGCTGTTTGATCATTCAGAGAGATCTTCTCAGGTAAACAATTAAGGAGATTTTGTTTATAACTTATTTTTAATTGTTTAATCTATGAAAAAAAAAAGAAAATTCTATTTACTACTTTTTAATGTATCCTTAGTGTAGCAGGGTGTAACTTCTGGCCTGTGGGCTGATTTCTTCCAATCATCAGGGCAGAGGGCCAAACACCATTGCCTCAAGATTGAGCGACAGCTGATGGTTGAAGGGATGTTTCCTCCCCATCGTATAGGCAGGGTGATGGGGAAGGGCTCTTGCTGCATTACTCTGCCATGCAGAATACGAATTAGAAGCCTCTGGAGAGGAGATGAATTCACCCCTACCTGCATTGTTTCCTGCTG
>NW_009940261.1:4123-10952 GCF_000696875.1 Nestor notabilis
AACTATTGCCTTGAAATTTTATCTCATAGTTCTAAAACTGGCTTTGCTCTCTTCTAGTTTAACATCTGTCTGATGGTGCAGTTGAAGCACAAGGGAAAAAAAACTTTGTCATCTTAATTTCAGTTCTATAACCTAAATGTATTTTTAAGACTTTGTTTGCCTAGATAATGCTGGTATCTCAAGATGACATTGGTGTTCAACAGCTATGGACTTTTCCATTGAAAGCACAGTTTGTTTCACAGAGTCTATAATGTTATTTAAAAAAGGCAAGGAGGCGGAAGTAAATGTTGGTATTATGTTGTTCAGTGGAGTGTTTTTCTTCTCAAAACCCTTTTAGTATTTCAGCCCTTCCAGTTTCTCTTCTCTTACCTGTTTAATCTCTTACTTGGCTTCTTTAATTTCAAGCATGTGTTCATTAAAAGTTCAGATCTTTTTTCACACAGGGTACATTTTTTACTATTCTTCTTTTGCATTCTTTAGTATTTCTTAGCAACATAAGAATTGTCTTAGTGTGCCCAAACTTCCATCTGTTGCAGTATCCTGTTCAAAAGTGGCTAATAGCAAGTGTATAGGGAAAAGCCTTGTTTTGTTTTGTTTTGGGTTTTTTATGGCAAAATAAGTCTTGCCCCCCAAATTTCCCAGGCCTCCAGCAGCTTGTGGCTCTGATTTCTGGAACCAAGTGTAGTATCTTTGTTTTTAATAGCCTCTGAGCCAAACTATGCACTTTCAATTTTTAAGTGTTTAGCAGGTGAAAGCGTGGTCAGACTCAGTTCATCTTTAAGGATGTTGCAGTAAGGCTGAAGTAAGAGAAACAGTTCAGATGTAGATGTCATTTATTAATTTATTGCAATTAAATACACTGAATATCCCATAAGATGCATTTTTCTTCATTAACAGTGAATTTTATGAGTATCATGCACTAATGATGGAGGAGGAAGGAGCAGTTATTGTTGGGCTGTTAGTTGGGTTGAATGTAATAGATGCTAACCTGTGTGTGAAGGGAGAAGACCTAGATTCACAAGTAAGTCAATACAGGTAAAGTAATATCTATGCAATCTATAAGATTATGTGCAGTGAATTTTGTTACTATGGAGTTGTGACTAGTTTAGGGTGTGATCCAGCTCCTGTATCACTGGGGGCTGTTGTATTAACCTCAAGATCAGTTGGGTCTGACCTTCAGATGGTGATAATTGTCACAGTGCAAAGCTAACGTTTTATCCTTTGTTGTAAAATGGATGCAGTAGTAGCAATGCAGAGTGCTTTCCATTTTAGTTGTAACTCGTCCTTTTCCTTGGCGGGAGTATAGTTCCATGATCAGTTTATCCCATTTGATTCATTTATTCTTGTTCTGGAACATAAGAAGTATGGCTATTTAGTCAGGTGATAAAGAGGGTGTAGTAAGAATGTTTCAAGGACCTGAAACAAAAAATTACTTTGCATAGTGTGATAGAAGACCTTATAAGAGGGTGACTGCTTTCAATCTGGAAAACAAGACTTAGAATTCTTCCTCATTTGTAAAGTGCTTTGACTTTGATCTTTTCCATTAAAAGCTTGACAGGTTTTTTCTAAAGGCAGATGCACAGGTATTTGTAAATAAATGTAGGCTGTGTTCAGTCCTGATTGGATTTTTTCAAGCTTCTTTGTGAAAAAAATGTAATAGATTAAGTGATTATTACTGTATTTCAGCATATATTTGCTGAAAAAGCAGTTTCTATGGCAAAAGAAAAGTTATAGCTAATTTAGTATATGTGCTATTGAATCGTAGGGTTAACTTGTATTCAACTGTTCATTCTAGTTACTATCTAAAGTTTTAGGCACTAATCTTGCATAGCAGAATATGTAAAACCGAAAGCCCTGTAATTATAGAAAACTTATCAATGTGCTTTTCTTAGTATTGAGAGTTATATGTGTGTATTACAAATAATCATAAAGAAATATTGCTGGCTACACCTTTGTTATCTAGGTCACTTGCTGGTTTTGATGAATGAAGGGAGATAAAAGGTGGTTTGGGAAGGTGGTGGTGGCTGTCCAAATGGGATTTTTAGAGTAATTCTTTTTGAAGAATAGTATAAATAAGGCACTCAGAGAAGCCAGAAGCAGCAAATTGTATTGAGCAGAAAGATAACCTTCTGCAGGATGATGGAAGTCACAACCAGGAGCGTAGTTCTGGTATGTTAAAGGAATCCTATTCAGTGGTGAAACGTATGAAATGGTGAAAACTCAGTCATGGAGAATTAAAACAAAGTAACTTCTACAGAGATAATACTCTCTCTATTAAAAAGTAAAATGTTTTGCTTATTAAATTGATTTTTAAAAAGCTCTTGGAGAAGAGACTTTTTAGAAATGTAGGGAATGGACAACTAGGTGATCATCATAGGAAGCTGACAAGAGAGCAGGAGAGCATCATATAAACAAAGGAAATGTTAGACTTAGCAAGTTACTTGTATTCAGAAGCTAAAGGAAGTTCAAGAAGGAAGCAGTAAATCGGAGAAATTGAAATACTTTTGTGAAGAGGCTGCTATAGACCAAAAAGGAAGGGTTTTGGTAAAGCAAACGTTGTTAAATACTTTTGTGAATAGAGTTGGAAGCAGAACTTACGGTAATGGTTTGTTTTGGTTTTTTTTTTTTTTTATAGTATACATGATTAAATTACAATTGAACAGAAAATAAATTAATTAGATTCAGATTTAGTAAGGTTTGAAAAAGATGAATGTGGTTGAGTTGGTACACCTGGGAATTGGCAAGTGTGGAAAGGTAGTATTATTTAACAAGGAATATTGAAAAAAATAAACATGGGAGAAACATCAGTTTGGGAGATGTGCTGTGATAGGAAATCACGTGAAACACTACAGGTGATTTATCACAGCTCTACTCAATCACTGATACGGGGTTCAGTAGTTTCTGATAATTCCCCAAATTAAAGTCTTCCTGTAAGTTCTTGGCTAAGGTCAGTCAGAGGCAAGAAATGATCTTTTCTTTGGGATTTGGTTTACAGCACATTGTTAATTTTGCTCAAAGGGAACATAATTATTAACAACTACGGAAGATAAACTTAAAAAAAAAATGTTTAAAATGTTACAGTTCAGTTTTTTGAGCTTCTGGCTGAAACTGGACCAATCCTAAAAAAGCTGATGTAACCCGGGTTTTATTAATTATGTAAACAGAAGACCATGAATATCAACAGCAGTTACTTGTATGGTATGGAACTCAATATGTTTGCTTTACCCTAGGTTGGGGTGATTGATTTCTCTGTGTATTTAAAGAGTGATGATGACATTGGAGGTAAGGAAAGGTATGTCCTCACCAAATACCTCAGACTTTGCATGTTAACAAGTGATTTCTTGACTGGTGCCCTTTTCTTTGTAGAAATAAGTCAGGTTCCCAAAGATGAAATATTCTGATCTCTCTGTCTCGAGAAAAATGGCATGCTACATGGTTCTGTATTACTAGTTAGCTGGAAGAATACTTGTACTCTGAAGCAAGCCTCAGCAACATCAGCTGCATCCTTTACCTCATGGAAAGTATTGGAGGATTGCAAGGTGTCACTGAAAAGGAACCTGTTAACCTTTAAGCCCTCAGCTTGGGATTTAGTCAGTGTTTAAAAAAAACCCCAGAATTATGGCAGAGTAAATGAACATTCTTTTTCTTTTGAGACTGTGTTCTTATGTTTCATGTAGAGAAATTGTTTTTAGATAAAGCATTGGGGTGTTTTCATCTCTCAATGATGTCACAATGTGTCAGTTACTGTCCTCACGATTGTGAGATGAAGTTGCTTCCTTTCTTTTTAAAAAGCGCAATTAAAATGGACATTTGCATATGATATGTATTTTCAGTGCGTAGCTCATGATACCATTTTGTTAAAGCTAATTTTATTATGTGCTTGCTTTAGGAATGTACAGATTGCTGCAATTTTGGACCAAAAGAATTATGTTGAAGAACTAAACAGACAACTGAAGTAAGTATTACTTTGAAGCACTGCTTGTCAGGCCAGGCTTACAGATAAAACACCTGTAATTCCTTTTATATCACAGCTTTGTGGGAGAAATTCAGGGAAGGAGGTGCAAATTTTTCATGTTTAAATTGTGGATGTAATGAAGTTGGAAAGGATACACTCTTCTGGAGAGACTCACGAAGTCTGTTTTCATGCTTTTGTTTTAGACAGTCAGAATCTTAATTCTTCAAGGAAACAAAAACCAGCAGGCCTAACTCATCAAGGTCCTTATCATTCATAATGTCACAGGAATTAAAAGCTTGATCTGGATTTTAACTGCATTCTATCTAATAATTTTCAAAAAGTGTTATTGAGTGTTCTGGCTTAAAACACATGTTTTTTGTTTCTTTGCCTTTCATATTGTTTTTGTTTGTAGCTTTAATGCCTAGGACCAAAACTGAGTAAGTTCATTGTCTGCCAGAAACAACTTGCACAGTGTAGGTTGCGGTTCCTGTCGAAAGTTTTCAGGAAAGCAGCCTTTTCCCCTTACTTTGCTGGATGGAGCAAACCTAGTCAACCATTGTTTGTGTTACTGTACAAATAGAGGAACAGTGATTGTAATTCTCTGAGGAGTATTGTACGAAATTAAACAGTGGGAGGAGCTAAAAAAGAAAAAACAAACAAAAATCCCTAACCAAAACCAAACACCACATCCACAAAGAACTTGTGTAGAACCTGTAGTGTAGCTGATCTTCTTGATCTCTTTTTGAAATGTAATCATATTTTTAATTTTAATGCTCATAATCTTGATCATTAATTACTATATGTCTGCTGTTGGGGGTAAAGATATTCTGATTTGAAATTGTGTCAGTCACTGAGCAGAATAACTGAGTGCGTCAAATACAAGAAAAATGAAAGTTAAGGAGGAGAAAGGAACGGTCACAATGAAGAACAGTGGTGTTTGTGTGGTGGTAGCTGTTATTCACATGATCCCCTGTGTAATGAATATGTCTTGTACACTAGTTTATGCATTAACTTATTTGCAAACCAGTGGTTCAGCAAGTCTCCTGTTTTATTTCAGGTCAGTTGTTTATTTCCACATGTCCTAAAATGCATTAATTTCCTCTTCCTTGCCATTCTTAATTAACTGGTAACTAAAGAACAGCACAGTAGAAATACATAGAAAAGTAAACTGTGTTAGAGAATAGGGTTTTTTTTATTTCATTTGAGAAGTGCAGCCTAAAAAAATATGCTTACAGCAGGATTAGGCAACCAGGTGATGGAGAAGGCCTGGATGTAGCTTGGTACAACAAAAAACCCCACAGTAATACAAGGGAATAAAATTCTGATAAGACTTGTAAATTAAGTCAAGAAGCAGCAAGGAGGAGGTAACCGGAGGATAAATCTCAGAAAATGTGGAGAAGCAAATAATTTTATGAAAGAAATTGGCTTTGGAGGAAGAGAACCTGGAGAATGGGTTTGTTACATGGTGGGAAAAACCTCCAAGAAGATTGTAAACTCTCTTTATTCCAAGATTGTAAACTCTCTTTTAAGGCATCTCATTAAATGTTTGGATACGATGTAGTTGTGAAGATAAAGGAAAGGGAGAATATGTGTAAAGTCACACCCAGCCAGGAGTTTAAGTGGCAGGGGTGACATTGGGAGTTGGAAAGAAGCATATAAATGTTCAACAAAAGAGACTAATTTTCTTATATATAGGAAAACCTCAAATAATGGGAGCAGACCTTTTATCACTTAACCATTAATCATTGTACCTTGCATTAAAGCTTTTGAGCTTGTTTGGGTGAGTTTTGATGTAATTCTGAATGATGTTTTTTCTTTTTCTTTTTTAGTAGCACAGTTAGCAGTCTACATGCAAGAGTTGATTCACTAGAGAAATCAAACACTAAACTGATCGAAGAGGTATTAATTTATTTTAGTATTGTGTAATAGTTATTATTATTCTCAAAAACTTTTTTCAAAATATGCTTACAGAACTTGCATAGATTAAAATAATGTATGATTTGTTCAGCTACCTTGATTTTTGCTTGAATAAAAGGTGCAGTAGCTGCAAGGATTTGAAGTCAGCTTGCTTGGGTAGCCTCTAACATCAGCAAATTAATTTGACTGATTAATTAATCAGTAGAACGTTGCAATTTCCCACTTTGGACAAAAGCAGAAGTGAAGCCTTTCTTAATGCCAGCTGTCAGTCTGATTTTGTGCAGATGACTAGTTCATAATGAATGACTAGTTCATAATGAATGACACCAGTTGCTACAAAGAGATGAAAAGTAGTTCACCAAGCAATTTCTATTGCAATTCTCAGCTTTAGGCAAAGGATTGTTTCTTGATTATTTACCATATACATATATGCAAGTTTTTAGACTTGTGTAGCTCTGCTTTTGTATTTATATCCTATATTTCTGGTTATCTTTCATGCTTGATTAGATTCTAATATTTTTAGCCTTAGAGAGAGAGCACAATATTTTTTTTAATTCAAGCTGCTTGAGAAATAGTGAAGTGGAGAATCAAAATGTCTAAATTCAGCTGTTGAAGGGCATAGCTAGTTTGCTCTGAGTATTCATGTATCCTGAGAGAGGGAAAACATTTTTCCTGAGTGTTAATTCTCAGAGTATTCTGGTTCCTTTACAAGCCCTCAGCCCTACCGGCCACCTGTTTTGATCAGCTGGCTTACAATTCTGACATTAAGGTGTGTCCAGTAAGGCCCAGTTATGTTTCCTCTTTTGTAAAGATGTTTTCATTTGGGAGAGGCTTTCTTATGTAAATTACTCCATCTGATACATTAAGATATCAAAAAAAACCCCAAACCAAGCAACAAAACAGGATATATTTTAATCCAAATGGGGGGGGGGGGGGGGGGGGGAATGAGGAGGAGGC
>NW_009940261.1:10983-23730 GCF_000696875.1 Nestor notabilis
GAATTGAGAGTCTTTAAGTCATAATAAGCAATTCTTTACCAGATGTGAAATAATGAAGTATCTTGAATGCACATGCTATTCTGTAATGAAAGTGCTTCCTACTAAACCCAAGAGCTGTATGTTTTCTTTAAAAACAATTAAACCTCAGTTTGGTAGACTGTGAGAATAGAGCACAGAATGTCTTGGTCTTGCATTCATCAGAATGTTTTTTTCTTTATTTCCATTCACAAAAGTGGTCACCCTGCTTTTTCCTTTTTTTTTCTCTTAACTTTTCAGTTAGCAATAGCCAAAAACAATATAATTAAACTCCAGGAAGAAAACCACCAATTAAGGAGTGAAAATACTCTTATTTTAATGAAAACACAGCATCATCTGGAGGTATAGTAGTTTTACAGCATTTAGTGTAGTAATGTTGTGTGGTTCATTGTCGTTCAAATGTTCTTATGTAATAACTGGAAGCAAGCTGGGAAGCTTTATAACAGCTTAAATATGTCAAAATTATAGGACACTAGATTGTTTTATAACTGTATGCAAATTTTGCAGCATTTTTCCTTGTATTCTTTCTAATTTTCTTACCTTCTTCCTTTTTTCATTAGACTGTAAGCTATATCTAAACATTTAAGGCAGTATTACCTGAAAACCTTGTCAAAATAGCGTGTGTTTTAGTTGGCAAATGTCTATTCTGACTTGTCTCATTATATGGAATGTCATTTGGAGTAGTTGTGTATACAATTGCTGAACTATTTTTTTAAAGCTGTTGTTTGTACTTCCTTGTGTAGCTGCTTGTATGTGTTTCACAGGATAATTGGTAAAAGCACAGGTTAAGCAGATGTTTGGATTGCTTAGTCCTGGAACAGTTGTGTGTTAGAGTGACTTACTGAAGGAGGACTGTACTGCAGTATAGATGTTTATTTTGCTAGATATACTAAATTTTCACTGTAAAACTGATGACCACATAGCAGAAACAACTTCTTCCATGTTTGTACTGTGCTTGGAGAATGTATTTTGAAGTTCCACCCTCCCTTCCCCCAAGTGTTAAATTCATGCTATTAATTGCTAAACTTGTGAGGAAGAAAGATTTTCTATCTCTTTGTAGGCAACTAAAGTGGATGTTGAAGCAGAACTTCAGACATACAAACACTCCAGGCAGGGTTTAGATGAAATGTACAATGAAGCACGTAGACAGCTTCGAGAAGAATCACAACTTCGACAAGTAAGTGTTCTTTTCTAGGATCACACAGCACTTCTAGAAAAGATTATGCTTGAGAAGAGTCTGTATATAAATATTTCTAGTTTTGCTTTTGCTGAGCTTAGATGCTGCCTTTCATCAACTTCAATTGCCTTTTCTTTAACTGCCTGTAATAAGAAGGGATTTTTAACAGAGCAATCAGTACATAAATATTCCTGTAATGTTGTTGCTAGAGCATAGTAAAGAAAATACATTTTCTTCGAGCAATTTTTAGATTGCTAGTAATACTGTATGCTCTGTGCGTACGCCAAATATTTCTTGTGAAAACAGAAATCCTTTAGTTCTATTTTTGTAATTAATACTTAGGCAATTTTATGCAATACTGGCAGGGTAGTTTCTTAAAAGTTATCTTCTCCCAAAGTTAAAAAAACCCCAAAACATTGGTCACTAAGTATAGGAGAGTGTAACTTTTATGTAGTGGATAAATTGCAAAGTTAAAGAGGGACAGAATTTCTGAAGTGGTGGAATAGGTGATGCTGCAGCACTATTAGAGTTAGCTTTTGTCTTTTCAAAATGGAGATAAAATGTTATATAGTTATTTAAATATTCTGTGTGGCTTTGTGCTTTATAGGATATGGAGAATGAGTTAGTGGTTCAAGTTAGTATGAAACATGAGATAGAACTTGCCATGAAGTTGCTGGAGAAGGACATCCATGAGAAGCAGGATACCCTCATAGGCCTTCGGCAGCAGCTGGATGAAGTTAAAGCAATTAACATGGAAATGTATCAAAAGCTGCAGGTAAAGAAACAATCTGCTGTTAAACTGATGAAGTGACTTCGGACTGAGAGATGCGTTACAGTTTTATTTAGTTAATACTGCTGTTTTCTTAATTTTTGGTTTCTTTCCACTTCTTACATTGGCTTGTGATTTTTGAGCATTTTGATGCAAGTATGATTTCACGCAGAGAAGTTCTTAAGACAGTCAGTTAGTGGCTTTATAGAAGAAAAGAGCATGCGAGTAAGTTCATGGCCTAAGAACATGCGGTGTGGAATAGAGAGAGTAAAAGTGTATCTAGTGATAATGACACTTTTTGACCTGTGTTGTATAAAAAACCAGGAGAATGTAGGCAGATAGTGATGAGCTGAAGACGACATCTGAACTTTCAAAGTAAGGAAAGGCACTTGGAAAATAGGTTGTGTTAAATGGAAAAAGCTAATTACAGTTTGGTTTCGTTTTCATTTTTTAACCTGTTAACAAATTAAGAAAATCTGTAACAAGGCAATGCTTTTTTTTTTTTTGGAAAATACGGATCTTAGAGACCCAGTATGCAGCTAACAGATGTCCAAACACCAGGGAATCACAGAATCATACAATAGTTAGGGTTGGAAAGGACCTTATTTATGCAGAATATAAATCTTATTTATGGAATAAATTATGAAAAACAGCACAAGAAACCAATCAAATCTGTGGCAGAATGAAGAGGAAAAAACTGGGATGCTGTAGAGAGATAATTGAGGTGATAGACAAATGATGCTAACTTTTGCACCTGCAGCTGTGACAAAACTGGACCAGACGAAATATAAATAGAACTGGAAAAAATGATGTTTTTCGGTATGTTCGGATCTGAAGGGTTTTGTTTTTCTTTTAAATCTGTACTTCTAGGGACTGGGGGTAACACTGATTTCACTTAATGACATTCAGGCCCACTTTGTGGGTACAGTGAAACAGTTTAATCATGCCCAGTCTCTGCTGCCTAGGGACCAGTTGATAAGTGTTGATCTGTGCAGCAAGTGTGATGCTCTACCTTTTATTTGATCTTCAAGCCACAGTCGTAACAGCTCTGCAAGCAGTCAAAATCGTGAAACATGTTAGTAAAATTCTGAAAAGATTTTTAGGTGTATATGGTAGTTTGGTAAGAGTTGGAGAACCCTAGTGATTTCCAGGACTAAGCATCTTACTTCTTTACTGGTACAGTTCCAATTGGTTTCTTGAAAAGATGAGCAGTGAATTTACGAGTAAAATTTTAAGTACTGTCAACCACATTTTTTAGATGGGAATGTGTAAAAATGAACAAAATCTGAAGCCATAACATTTTTCCCTTCAGATACTGGAGGAAAAAACCCCTGTGAGGTGAAAGTGTAATATATACCTGCTTCAGTTTTAACTTTTTTTTGTAACACAGGTTTCTGAAGATGCTATGAAAGAAAAGAATGAAATAATTGGTCGATTAGAGGATAAGACTAATCAAATTAATGCAACTATGAAACAACTAGAACAAAGGTACAGGACCATCTTTGCTTTTCTTCATTCATGTTTCCATCCCCTTACATTTTACTGCATTCCTACACAGTTGCCACTGAAATGTAACTTTCAACTAGAATGTTTAACAAGAACATTTTTGAAACTTTTACTAGTGCTTTACTGTTTGATTTTTTTTTTTTTGTCTTTAAAAAATACACACTTGCTTTTAAATAGAAACTTAATTTTTCAGTTTTCTTCTTCTACCATCTTTCTTGTCCTAGGTTTTTGTGCTGATATCAGAAGTTGTTTCAGCTGTTTCCAAAATTGTGTTGTTATTACCTCTTCCCCCTTGTCCCCACCTGAATGAAATGCAATAGAAACCAAAGCATTAATCTTGCTTATACTTAAGCATGTGCTTAATATAAACATTTAATGCCTTCATGGATCAGTGCTGTATTTGCTGAAGGTATTAAAATTGTTGTCCATTGCTTTGGAAGTACCATTATTTTCAATGACATAATGATTTCTTTACATTGAAAGGCTGAAAAGTGAAAGACTAACCTTCCAGTATATGAATTTACATTATGGTTAGACTGCATGTATTATGTAATATTAAAATGTGATTCATATATTTTAATTTAGTGGCCTATATTCAGCATTGATCTTTTTAACTGTAAAATATAACATATCCATAAGCCCTGTCATATGTTGGTGTTTGACATGTCCTTTTTTTTGTTTAAATCTGATTATGAAAAACATGGCTATGTATTAAAAAATTTAGTGACATGAATATTCTTTTATTGACATCCTTTTTCCTCTTTTTTTCTTTTTCTTTTTATTCTTTATCCCAATTTTTGTTTTTAATATTTTGCTGTCTTCATCTGTCTTTGATTTTTGTCCACTGCATTTATGAAGTGACAAAGATCTGTTAACTCAAACTAGGACTATTGCAATGTCATTCGTCAAATGTGCCAGCAATGAAGCTCAGCACCAGTATAAACTTGTCAAAGACATATCATTCTGAAAGCTCCTCCAGATCTGTTGTGTTTAAATAATCACTGATAAAATATAACTTAAGAAATTTAAAATTACAACTTTAAATATAAAGTGGTATTAGAAATCCTGCACTGTAACTGATCGTAGCTGGGTTCTGTTTCGTTTTCTGTAAGAACATCATCTCCGATCTCACTTTAGTTCTCTTAACAAAAAAAAAAAGTAACCTACTGCACTATTGTTGAGCAAATGTAAGCTAGTTTTCTAATGCTGTTTAATCACTTCTTAATTGTCAAAGTTTATTTTAAAAGGTTAGCTATCTTTGTACATTTTTATGACATTTGTTTCTGATTAGTGGGTTTTCCTATTCTTTATGCTACTAACAGATTTTAAAATTAGCTATTCTGACTAATATATGCCTTCCCCCCTGCTTATTTCTTTCACTGTAAGGCTGTATTTATCCCAAAAGTATGCTTTTTTTTTTTGTTTTTTTTTTGGGTTGTTTTTTTTTTTGCTTGTAACTAGCACTGTTTTCTTAAACAGAGTGATGGGAGTTTGGGGGAAGGGGGTTGAGCGATATATCAGAACAATGTATTTAGAAAAAGAGTGTAGTGTCGACATATATGTTCAGTATATACAGTGGAGGAATTACAGGGTTTGGGGAAAAAACAGCTAAAGATGTGGGGTAAAATATTTTCATGGAATTAAAATGTGTTTGGAGCCTGGACTTGGCTCCCGGCAGGAAGGGCAGCGCGCTCTAGTAAATTCTGTAGTTGTGATTCCTGCCTAGAACAGCTGCAGTATGATAGCTACAGTAGAAGTTGTAGTGATAAATAGGATTTACATTTAGGGCCAAGATTCTCAACTTATCTAACTTGCTTGTCAGCTAAGGATCTTGCCCTTCTGTGGCTTTATCTACCCTGTAATCATAACTTCTGGTTTTGCCCAACCCCTTTTCCCTCCCTCCACCCATCATTAGGCAGTCTTCACAACTCATTTCTGCTCTGAGTTGGTACCTCCTGCACTGCAGAAATAGAGTTATAGCTGCTGACTGCCTTTGATACACTTCCCAGTGTTTGCTCTGAAGTGTGGAGGGGAAGTTGACTGGGAAAAGAATCTTAGGGACTTTCAGAAAGAAGGGGATGTGTTTGCAAAAGTGGAGGCAGGGCACAGTAGTTCAGAAAGGGTTTCTACTCCATGATTATATACTGCCTTATTCCTTGGTTTGGTAGCAGAAAGAGTCTTTAACATGTGCTGGCTACTGAAAAATAAATATCTCCCATCCTTAAGAAAACCCAAACCAGAAACACTGAATAGAACAACAGGTAGACCACAACAGAAATAGAAGCATAAACTGTCTCACGGTCATCTATGCAAACAAGTATCTGCCTCAGTAGGATCTGAATCTCAAATCCTGCTGCAAACTAGGTCAAGCTCAGCATTTGTCTGAATTACAGCGTTGCAGTTAGCCTTGGTGCTAAGTCTAGAGGTTGGTGCTGTAGTTTGGTTTGGCTAGCAAACTCCCTTTCTACCTTTGTCATGGAAATGACACTGCAGTTTGATTTGTGATTAAAGGAGGGGTTTGAGTTACTTTTGGTGTTGCTGTCTTGTGTAGCTTCATTCAGCTGCTTCTGCCCAGTGAATTGACCCTGCTTTTTCCCAGTAGTCTCCTTTCCATACATGTTTTGGCCCTCGGTGCACTACCATTGCAGATGTGACTGGGAACATTCTGAAGACAACTGGTATTGTTGAATGAGATAGTACACACTTTATAAGATAGTTTAATTCCAGCCTTTTTTCACTTGTGTACTAGCAGCTTTATAAACTCCTGCTGGTGCAGCTTCATCAGTAGAAGCACAAATGTAGACATATTGCTGACTTAATTTCTTTTTAGCTGACATTGGGAGTTGTGAGTTACTCCACATTCAGCTAGCTGCTGGGAAGTGAGAAATCAAGCACAGAGTATCACAGGTTTCTCTCACCACTTACCTGAGAGGCCCTCAAAACAGTTTTATTAAACACAATGCAGCAGGTGGGGACATTCAGTGGTATTTTAC
The DNA here is from genome assembly GCF_000696875.1 of Nestor notabilis. Taxonomy (NCBI): domain Eukaryota; kingdom Metazoa; phylum Chordata; class Aves; order Psittaciformes; family Psittacidae; genus Nestor; species Nestor notabilis. The sequence continues at coordinate 17,465 of NW_009940261.1, forward strand.
AGGCTCTTTTACTCTCCTACCCTTTCATCAAGACAAGTGTAGCCATGATATAGCACAAGTTCCATTTTAGTACTTTCACTTTTGTTACATCATCTTTTTTTGAACTGAAGAGTTGACCAAGCAGAGAGGAACCACACTGAACTAATGGATTCCAAGGGGAGTGCTAGCTGAAGTAGAAGCAAAACCCTGGAATTCAGAAGGGAAAGATTAAATTAAAAAAAACCCCAAACAATCCCCAATTTCTTGATTAATCAGTTTTATTTATTTTGTCTATAATATGGAGCTATTTTAACCAGTGTAAGAATGCATTATTTTTAATACAGATTATTTAAATTAATTGAATAGTATGATGTAGTAGAGGTAGTTCTAGTAATGTAGTGGGACATGTCAGGGTGTGTCATCTTGTATTAGGCTAGTTAAGATTTTTTGCTATTTGATTGCAGTGCTCTGTATTCAGTCTTAAGCCTGAATTGTTTTGAGCTGCTTTTGCACAACACATGGTCTGCCCTGTCTTAATGGGTCATTAGTACAAACCAAGTGCTTTTACAAGTTTTATTTGGAGGGAAGAAAAAAGCTTCCAAAAAAAAAAAGCATCAAGGAAGGTATATGCTTCAATTCTAAAATATGTATCATTATGCTTTGGCATCTGTTATTCATGAGCATAAAATAAAACAGTGATTACTTACAGTGATTACTCTCTTACTGTATGAAAAAAACAGGAGCTAGTTCTGTAGGCATTGTATGGATTTCTCGTTTGAGTTTGTGAGTTTCCCCCAAACTTTATTTTTATTTAGAAATATTTCTATTTCCCCATTTTTTCTTTTATTTGTCTTCTTCACCCTCTACACCCTAGTTCTAGCTTCAGTTTTACCCAAAGTTGATTTGAATTACACCAGATTGCAGCAAGCAGAGAAGGCTCAAATGGACGCTGAGGCTGAGGATGAGAAACTTAAACAGGAATATGTGAATAAATCTGAAAGTCTGCAGAAAGAATTCTCCCAGAAGGAGAAACAGCTGTAAGTACATCTTTCCTGTTTGGAAAAATATACACCAGTAAACATTCTACATTGCAACATGTCCTGTGTCTTCATACACATTGGTTGTTGATAAATGGTTTTGAACAGAATGTAAATATTAACGTTCTTCATGTTAGGTACTTGCAAGGTGGAAGAAAATATGCCACTCCAGGAAAGTCAAGCTACCTTTGGGTGCCTCTAAAATGGTGTGCAGCTTGAAAGGAGGGGGAAGAACAGCATTTTCTGTCTAAAAGTGCCAGCTTAATTCATGAGGAAATTATCTTAAGTGGGGCAAAATATGTAGTAGTAGTAATACACACTGACTAACCAAACCCACAAGTATATAGTAGTACAAACTTAAAATAGAAATGACATAAGAATAGTTCAATTAATCAGGCTTATGCATAAGGTGGAAGTGTTTAACTCACCACTGTGTAGGAAATAAAAAATAAAAATTCACTGGAGTCATAAACATTAAAAAGTAATATAAAAGCCAGCCCTTTAGTCTTTCTAATGTTAAATCCTTCAGTACTGATTTAAATAAATATGTAATGTAAAAAGCTCCCTGTAAGAATAGGTTTTGTCCCTCTTCAGGAAGATAAGAAGTAAATTATTTTAGCAGTGCCCGACAAGGATTTGGGATCAAAAATTAGTGATTTCCAATCCAATTATTAGCCCACCCTGCCTCTCTTACAATTCTGAGTGTTAATAAACTTGTTTAATTGTCATGACAAATGTTCGCTTTACTACACAGTCATCTTTGCAGATTTTGGCAAAAGAACAGTTCAGACCCCAGCCTTAGAATTCTGCAATTCTGAAATCTCAAGGTCATGTTCACTTCTGATCTTTTCCAGCCAGATGCTGAGGTAGTGTCCCAAAATGTAAGTCTTACCTTTAAAAATGGTTTTGGTTTTAAAACAGGAAAATTAATATAAATACAGGTTTTCCATCAAAAAACCCTTGCATGACTGCTCTCAGATTTTTTTCCTCTTTTATTCTGTTGGCACAATTTAGATCTAGAAGGTTGAGCAGTGTGCTCCATCTTTTGGTTTCTCTGTAACATTCTAAACACCAAGACTTCCATGAAAATTCCAGATAGAGTGGATCTTCTGATAGAGTAGCCCTAACTCCTTTAACTGGACTCCAGTTAAAGTAATAGAATTTAGATCCCTCTTTACGTTGAACCTCAGCTGTGTAAAAAGCTCATTAAAAATAGTCATTTAAAGTCCTTCCTCCTTTATTTTCAGTTCTGTTCAAAATGCCATAAGCCTAAGTCTAATACAGAAGATTCACATCTAAGGGTATAATGTTAAATTACTTTTGTAAGCATCAGAGATATATGCAATCATTGTCTGCATCACCAATGGCAGTGTGGTTGGTTTGCTTTATTTTAGAAACAAGCTATGTGAGGTTAAGGGGGCTTTGCCTTATGCATGTTTCAAAAATACTTTTGAATTTTGTGGTTAATCTCTTGCTAATTTATTACAAAGATCAGCTCTTCAAAATTATGCCATATTCTTGGCCCTTTAGATGCAATTCTTTTCGAAAGCATTTTCTAAGTGATAGTTTTGGTTGGTTTGTTACACCACTGTCTAAAATATTATGTTACTGTTATATTATTTCTGCTTTAGATTAAGTGAGAGTTGATCATTTGTTTATTATCATAATAGTATATTGCACGCAGAAAACTCATTTTTGTTTTTTTAAAAATTGTACTCTTGTGCACAGTGACGGTTTTGGTTGTTTTGCATATTCTAGACTTCAGCTGGAAACAGATTTGAAGATAGAAAAAGAGTGGCGGCAAACCCTAGAGGATGATCTTCAGAAGGAAAAGGAAACTGTATCTCATCTGAGAACAGAGACCCAAGAAATAGTTAACCTTAAAAAAGTAAATTGTGTGGTGAAACTTGACTAGTAATTTAAAAATTGACTGCAAAGTTAATTGTGGACTTAGACATGGTGCTTTTAAGAATTTCTGCTAGTAGATAAGAAAGATTAGATTAATGCATTTTCACAAATAGAAAAAAAATACGTTTTTTTGCTCTCTGTTTTAGTCCTTAGATTAGGAGTCAGTGCATGGAATAAGGAAAAATTAAATCCTCGTTTTCCTTTCTCAGTAGTATTGAAGTTTCTGTCTTCTCATTGTAGGCCAGAACGTGCTTCAGCTTCTCTCTGACTTTGTGTACATGTCTATATAGTGTTGTTGGTCTCTGCAATCAATCATTTTTATTTTCTTCTTGGAGAGGATTGCAGAAGCAAAAAAGCTTCATTTCTTGGGGTCTAAGAGAGTTTAATCCTGAGTTGTTGCTGTTTGAGTTGGATTTGGGAATCTTAATAGGGAGTGTGATGGATCATTCATTCACTTGGCTTTCTCAGTAAGATCAGCTTTGTGTAGTAGCAGTTTTCTTGGCAGTAGGCAGATACAATCTTGAGAATAATTGGTGGGTTTTGTCTCTTCTGGTTTTTGTTTTAAGGAGTTCCTTAAGCTTCAGGAAAAGAACAAGCAGCTGCGAAGGATATGTCAAGACCAAGAAGCTGCTCTCCAAGAATTGGCATCTAAGCTGAGCGAGTAATCTCCTTATTCATGATGATGATTATTTTTGTCATATAAATTTGATGGTGGTCATGTGAATCAGACTGCATATGGCCATATTGCCTAGGCACTTATCAAAAAGAACTGTGTCTAGTTAGCTCAGGTCTGTTTATTTTTACTTTTGGCTGGTGGGCTAGCTGTGGACTTATGGGAAATTACAGTGCTCTGAGCAGAAGATCATCATTTAAAAGGGCCGGGGAGCATTAGGAGTTGTTTTGCATTGAAAACAGTTGGCTAGTTTGCATGTTGTGGCATTCCAAAGAAGAACCCAAGTAGAGGATAGCAGCTCTGGCTCCAGTAGAACAGTGCTTATCTCTTTGTGAGAATGAATGCATGCTCATGGATTCCCTTCTTTGAAGAGATGAAGATGCTCTGTATGACAGTCACAGACCATTGTTGCCAGGTCTGTAGAGGATGTAAGGGATTGCTTTATCAAAACCCCTTCAGACTATAGTGAACAATAAGCTCTGAGCACAGCTTTCGTTGTTGTTGTGTGTTGTTAAAGTTTCATTTAATGATCTCTGTCTTCTAAGTAGTTTTGCCATGACTAGTGTGGACTTTCATGCCCTAGAATAACTTAGTGTATAAGCTGTGACTCAGTTCTGAGTGGGTTGGCACTGCATGGCTGTGGGGAGGCTGGTTTCTCTATATTGACATAATGTGGTCTTGTATTGGTCAAGAAGTTCAAATCTTGGTTTTGTACCAATGCTGTGTGCTAGTTTTAGGTACCTGCACAGAGTTCTGCTGATGCGAATTTCTCTCATCCACATAACCCCGAGCAAATTGACAGCCATTCAGATGCTGAGCTCTTTAGAGAGAGCTTGGTTTTGTGTAGTGCTTAGTAGAGCAGGACATGATACTGACTGCATCTCCTGGATGCTGTTGTAATATAAAATACTAACTAAAAGTTCAAAGTACTTTGGTTATAATTTTTTAAGAACCTACAACTTTTGAAGTTGTCAGGCTGTAACTGACAGTACAGAAGTTTGAAAGAGCATTATGTTATTCTTCAGATCAAAGCTGAAAATAGAAGATATAAAAGAAGCGAATAAAGCATTACAGGTGAGTAGTCTTGGGAGGGGGAAAAATTTTTTATTTTTTTTTTTTTACTGTTCTCTTTGAAATCTTTTGTAAGCATGAGCAGAGTTCTCTCCATCAGCAGCTCTGCGGAAGAGATTCATTGTCTGACTTCCTCCAGTGGGAGGGAACCGCAGATTCCCTGTAACCTCATGGGAAAAAGATGCTCAGTTGCTTTTGATTTTTCTTGTTTGATGTGCAGCTCCGCATTTTGACACTTCCCTTGCAACGGTGCACCCTTTGGTATTTTACAGAGTGCATCTGGGACAGAATGTAGCCAGCTGAGCTTCAATTTTGTATTACTTCTCAGTGATCAGTAAATATTGGATCATCTGAGGAATTAAGTAAACTTTTAGCACCAAAGCTGATAAAATAGGATCTACAATGTTAAGAGGTTTGGAACTTTCTTAAAGATATGCAAGGAGCACTTGAGAGCAGAGGTTTTGTCTGCACATGTTTGATCACTTGACATGTCACCTTGCATATTATTTCAGCCCGAGTAAAGATGTCTGAAATGGTTTTGTTGAGCAGATCCCTGGTTTTGTTAATTGGTTTAGTCAGAAGGAAATTAACAGTTCTTGACACTGATCTGTTTCGTTTTGTTTTTATTTCTCTGCAACTTGGGGACTGTTCCTGTGTGATGGGCAGGGAAATAGGCTTCAGCTCTGGGACTTGGGATACCTTTCTGCTTTTTCCAACTCAGCCCTTGACCAGCTTTACCGCCTCAAGCGTGTTTGCTTTGCACCTCGTGCTCTATTTTGTCTCACAAGGTTTTGCATTGTTTTAGAGCAGCCTTGTACTTCTTTAGAGTCTCTGTCACACTATACTGATCTAAGAGCATGAAATAATTCAGGCAGTAAATACTGCTATTCATTTGTCTTGTCCCCTGGAGCCCAAGATTTAACTTCAGATATATGCAGTTATGATATTTTTTTCTCCAGGGCCAGGTTTGGTTGAAGGACAAAGAGGCTACACATTGCAAGTTATGTGAAAAGGAATTTTCTCTTTCCAAAAGGAAGGTAAAAACTTAATGAATTTTCTTACAACTTATTTACCTGTATTATGAGAAAAACATTAAATGTATCAGAGATGTAGCGTGAAATGTCAACGCTCAGATGAATGCATTGTTATTTCTGAGATGCCTTTCTAGTTTCTTGATATTTACAATGCACCTGGGCCGAGGTTTCAAGAGAAACACTGCTTTTTGGTGAAGTGCCACAGCAGAACATAAAGATTGTTCAACCTACTTTGTGAAATCATCATCTCAAATGCTTGTCAGCTCTGGAACTGTCACAGTTTGACATGCGTGGAATTTTTTGTGGCATTTTTTATACAGTAGACTAAGAAAGTAGAAGTTTATTGTAATTTTAAAATAAAATGTGATGTTAATTTCCATGCTTTACTAACATGTGCAGGAATTTTTATTTTACCTTTTTGTGTTAAATCTCAATTAGCTGCCTGACCAAATCATCCAGTCTTGAATATTATTGCTTATAGTACATTTTTATATAGCAGAGTATGTTCTTAATCCAGAGATGGAGTTAAATCTGCAAAGCATATATATATATATTTATATAAAT
>NW_009940262.1:0-2837 GCF_000696875.1 Nestor notabilis
GGAGAAAGGGCCTTTGCCCCGACCTCCGGAGACCGCGTTCTCCCGTTCTGCCACCAGGATGGCCCCATCTGCCATGAGAAGCCGGTATTGCAGGATGCAGACCTCCCCCGTCCCTCCAGGATAAGGACGGTGCTGTAACTTGTACGGACACTTACTCCCCTCCTGCCAATTTATTTTTAATACAGGAATTAATTCCTGGTCCTCCACACTCTCAACAAAGCACCGTCACCGGTCTGTGATCTCACATTCACCCAGGGGAAGTAGGTGCTTTATGCCAAGAAACAGCAGCTTCTGCAGAAGGAGGAACAGATTATCCCGCCGACAAGGCACTGCCACACATTTAAGGACCAAGATACAGATCCTGCGGCGAGATTCACACACAAGAACTATTCAAACCAGAATCCCACCCTGTATGAAAATACCTCTCACTGATATTTCAGGCTGAATGTCTGATTTAGCCCCGTTTCTGAAGATCTAAGTCACCAGGGAGGAACTAAGTAGCCTTGCTGCCTCCAGCAGAGCCACGCTAAAGTTTCCCTTAGCAGTTGTGAGGTGCATTCCTCAAATAAACAACTTATTGACTCACCGAGATACTATAAACACCTCACCAAGGGAAGGAAAAGAGGTTTTATCTAAAGCAGGACTGAGCTCAGAAGCACTGCTGCGCTTTTGCAGACTCACTGAACCGGGCATTCAGTAGCTGCGAGGAGCTCCAGGTCACTCCTTGTTCTGGCAAGACTAACAACACAGTGTAGACACTTTGCTTCCCTGCAGCTCACCCCAAATATCTGTTTGCCCTGACTGACAACTCTTAACTCAGAACACCCATGCCAAGCATGGTCAAAACCACCTTTTCCAGGAGAAGAGGCTGAGACACAACCAAAAGCCCACACCACCGAGAGCAGCTCCCAGCACTCAGTGTCCCATTCAAAGCAACCCTTTACCTTTCCCCTTGCACAGGCTGCCCACAGCCAAGGGGAGAACAGGAAAGGGTGTGGTGGCAGCTGCCACGTGGCACTAGTGAGCTGACTGGATGCCCACACTGCACCCAGTGCCCCTGGGGTTGCCCTCTCCCCACCTGGCTCCAATTGTTCAAATAACCTTCCCAAAGCCATACGGTCCCACAGTTAAAAACAGAGATGGGACTGGCTAAAGCCCTCTCTCAAAACTAACCAGAGCCCCCTTAATACTTTATAAACACTATTTCCCCCATTTCCTGCCTGCATCTCTTCCATCTTTCCAGCATAAGAACATGGAGTTCCTGGAGCAATTCCAGAGGAGGACACAAAGATGCTCCTGCAAGCCCAGTCTGTGCTGCTGTGGATCTCAAACCAGTTGCAAGAGTGTCTGAACCAAGGCTGCCCTTGTGAGGTTAATTTACCCCACATGACACTGCCTCAGCATTTTGCAGAAGCTGATTTATCCCCCGAAAGCATCCCACCCCTCACGCATCACATAAAGGGCTGATACATTTACTAATGTGAGGGCACACAGGAACCCTTTGAACCGAAGGAGCTGTGTGCAGCCAGTCAGTAAGACACTGCACACAGCTGCTGATGCAAAGATTTCAGCTCATTCTGTGGTCAAAACTGGAACTGCACTTGCTGCTGCTCCCTCTGGACTAACTCCTCATGTTTAATATTAGCCTTCTGGAGACACCCTCTACTGTCATCTCTCAGGCATCCAGTGGGAACCCAAGAGAGGAGGTTCAGCTTTAAGGAATGCCCTGTTTCCCTTACAAATGCACAATCTTAACTGTCTACACCCCAAAGAGCTACCAGGGAAAGACTGAATTTCTCTGGCAAGCTATTGTTCTTGGCTCATGTTTTCATCAAACCTGGTTTTCTCACCCCAACTTGTTCATTGTTTTATATACACTCAGTCTGAAGAAAGATTCCTGCCTCCTGCTTTGTCAGCAGCAGCCATTCACAGAGTAGCTGACAGAGAAGTCACAATCACTGTGTTTTTCCTTCCATTTGCAAGGAATAGAGAGGGAAAAAAAAAAAGGTTATGAAGCTCAGCTTATAAACAGAGATCACGGCAGCTCATTTATTGTATGAATTAGATGACTGCAATGAGGAAACCTGTAATACAGTACCTAGGCCTTTGAAGAACAGAATGCATACCAACACCACCAACACCCTTAGCCTGGAACACATAGCTTTCAAGTTTCTGTACCTTTAGTTTCAAAGGGCTGTATGATGATGGTCCTATGAGACTAGCTGTCAGAAGCAAGTTAGTAGAGTAAGGTTGCATGAGGTACTGATGGAAGATAAAACTGCTCCTTCAGTTTTGTTTAGCAAAGAAAAGGCAAGCAATTAAAAGAACTAAAAAGGAATAAGCCACTGCGAGTCTCTAAAAGCTATAAAGAATTGCTTGCCTCTAGATTCAGAGGCTGTAGAGGACCACAGCGTGGCAGAAATAGCATTAAACCACCTTACCCTGCCTTTTCTCTGAGCTCTTCCTAAAACCAGACCTCTTAACCACTGCTAACGCTCCTCATTCTCCTTTGAGGCTTTTCCTCCTTAAGGCAACACCGCTGCTAAGTCAGAGCAGAGCTGTTTGGTTGGGGTTTTGTTACTGGGGACCTCTCCCTGCTGTGACCCACCACAGCACCCACAGTCACTGCCGAAGCTCCCCTGACCCTCTCCGCAGGCACTTAAAGCCTCGGAGCTGCCTTTTCACTGAGCCCGACACCGCCCCTCGCACACCTGAGCGCGCTGCGGACCCAGACACCGCCCCCCCGCACACTTGAGCCCGTTATGGACCCGTAACGGGCCCCGGACACCGGCGGCCCTGACAGGACTCTTCCCGCTCGGCTCTGACGGACAGCCCCA
>NW_009940263.1:0-3633 GCF_000696875.1 Nestor notabilis
CAGGAGTGCGGAGTGCGAGAGGCTTGGGGTCTAAACCCAGGGAGGAAGAAATGGGAAGATCGGTGGTCTAGAACGGGGCTGTATCAGTAACAGAGCTGCACAACCGCATCAGACCGCGATGGCTGGATTATCTTGACCTCATGAAGCAGCGCAGGCTCAAGAGAGTTCAAGCATTTCCTATACCAGCAGAAGCTGAAACCGAATCTAACATTTCCAAATTAGAAGGCAGGATTCTGTGTGATGAGCATTATTTTGATTCAAATTAAGTCTCCTCTTCCAGTAAAAAAATAACATGCTTCCTCAAATGCTGGAAAATCCCTCATTAAAATCCTTGTAAACGGGAAGCTTATTTTGTATACTCTTAGGCAAACAGTGCAGAAAAAATCCTACGCTGGTTTAGGAATAGTAACAGTAGTAGTAACACAACTCACATGTGGTTTCCATACCGACTGCAACTGTCGTTCTAGTGATACAAAATCAGCTAGTTCAAGTTCACGAGGTGGCAAACTTTGGCACATAAATCTACCAGTTTGTTGCCAATATGATTTGTGAAAGGGCTTCAGCAGGTTCAAATCCAACACAAAACGTCATGTTCTTTGTTCAGATGCTCATTTTGTTCTTCCTAAGCACTAGAGTTCCTGTGCAGTTTGGAGATGAGCAATAGTCACTCAATTTGTACTATGAGGTAACAGTGACCACTTTTTAAAAATTGTTTTGTAAATTGTGAGTTATTTCCATTTCGAAAAAAAAAAAAATGACACAGAATGTTCCAGGGAAATATTATTCACAAACTTTTTCTGAGGCAATGCCAAGCAGTTTGGATAGAATGGGCTCTCCTTGGACATGCAGGGTCTCCTCTGGATGCTGCCTCATCCCTTGCGGGGAAGTTGGCCTGGAGGAACATCCAGCTCTTGTACTTGTTTACTGATAATCTTGGGTGTGTCATTCAACCTCTTAGTGTTGCTTTATCTACAAAAGACTTTACAGTATATATCTGCTCTGGCAGGGAGATTGTGAGGATTAGTTGCTGTTTGTAAAGCATTTTATTCAGGTTGAGTTTTATTTCAAAAGCAAAGGTCTAAAATCTTGTAGACATCAATGGGGAATCAGTTTGAGGCAAATATCCTGTGCTGGCATGCAAGGAAATTGTTGTTTGAAGCCACTGGAAGGACCTTTGTGTGTTTCATTTTAGGTTTAAATTTTACTGAATTCATACACTACGAGTATGAATGTACTTCATTATATTTCAGGCTGTATGAAATCAGCAGAAAGATGAACTTCAAGGCCAGGCTGGACAGAGCCTTGGGTGACATGGTCTAACGTGAGGCATCCCTGCCCATGGCAAGGAGGTTGGAATTAGATGATCTTAAGGTCCTTTCCAACCCAAACCATTCTTTGATTCTATGATACCAATAGAAGAATGATACCCCATGAATGATGTAAAGCCTCAGCCAAGCTCCACACAGAAAAGCCTGGTTGTTAATGCATGCACTCAGCCAGCTCTGCCTGTGCCAAGAACACAGTGACAAGAGGTGATTCCATTTCTGGTAGTCCCACTGGAGGTGCTTTTGGTGAGCATTACATCTGACTGGTTTCAGTACACCAAACAATGCCTGCTAAATGAGGGTAGGATGCATACTGGCAGGGGAAAACCTGGCTGGCGTCATGGCTGCTTCCCCATGGGGTAGCATGGAGTAATACTGGATTAAGGGACTGCAGACAGAATGTGACCTTTACATTTCCTGATGGATGAGTTGACTGTAGAAGGTATTGTGAACCTTCACATCTTTTTTGGTGGTAAGCACAGTCTGAGTGTGGCAATGTTGTCCCTTGTGTGTTTTCAGTCTCCTCAAGGAGCATTCTTCCTCTGGGATAAATATGTGACTACTTACTGGGTCTTTCTGGATACCTAGGCCTTGGTGTCCTCCCAGAGCCAGTGCTCTGTGAGCCCCTGCATCTCCCATAAGGAGCCAGTCTACTCTGCTGCAACAGAGAGAATTATGGTTTTGGTGGTCTGGATGGAAGTTCAGTTTACTTTGCTTTAGACTTTATGTGAGCAATCTGTCTGCTCCACTTCCTCATTTGTCTTGTAAGAACATAGGATTGCTCTGTACTGAAGGGACATTAAGGAAGTAAGTTATGTATGACTTTTGCTGTCCATGCAGGTACACGGCTGTGTTCAAACCCAAATGAACAGTGCTCTTTCTATTATATGAGTACTTAAGATGTGCTTTTTTTTTTATGACATGCTTTATAAACTAACCGAGCTTTGGCTATATTGGTCTAGATGGAAGAAGGAGCAAGGGTGTGAAGTGGGTGCTAGTGGTACTGGGGAATCAATAAGTAACATCTTCCTCTTGATCCAGCGTTTGTTAATGTCCTGGGAAGAAGTGTTAGGTGATATTCTCATGCTTAGAGGTGCTTAAAACAGCAGTGAGACTTAATTACTAAGATTCGTCATTACGTATTGAACCTCTCTATAAGTGCAGATATGATAACCCTAAGATCCCATTTCAGCTCCAAATTAGGTAATTTCTTAGTGTCTCTAAACTTTCCCCCCAGGTTTAGCTGTACAGAACATTATCCCTTGCTTTTGTAAACTGTTGTATGTCCAGGCTTTGTGCTGTTGAACAACTGCACTGGCAGGACAATGAGCTTTATACTTGTCTGCCCCACAGGGGTAATGTGTGGCTTCATTAAGATTTGTGTTCCTTTGTTCCTACTTCAGAAAAACTTTTAATCAAAAAGCTCAGTGTTTTGAAAATATCTTTGTGGCTTTCAGTCATTAAAGACTACAGGATCATGAACCAAACTGCCTGTGCATACCTTCAGAAAGGTATTTATTCTTCTAGCTCCTACCTATTATAGGAAGTGATGGACCCCACAGATTGCATCTCTTTCTCAAAAGTATATGCAATCTTTTCAATGTATAGAATATGCATTTTCCTTTACTCCTAAATTTAACAAGCAATTTTATTAAGTTTAGGTCTTTCTACATGGCATGTAAACATCATTCAAAACAGTTAAGCCATGAAGTTGGTTATTAAAAGGAGGTTTTGACTGCTGCTCTCCACTGAGAAGGCACAAGTGAGAAGACTGTCACTGATTGCTGAAGCTTCCCGACCAGTTTACCTCTGGGTTATCAGCAAGACACTGCATCAGTATGTTCCAGCTAAGTAGGAGGTGTAAGAATTGCGTGTTTGAAATAGAAATGTCTGTGTGAAACTGCTTGTCTGCTGTGTCCCTTTTGATGGTGGATGGTCAGAAGCAGATCCAGTAAATTTGCTGTGTTTCCGTATGCAGCCCAGTACCCACCGCTAGTGCAGCTCCTCACTGTACCACAACTGACGCCTTCTGCATTCTTCTCTTTGTGCTATCAAACAGGACGTACACGGAACTTTTTTGCAGACTCCACCAGTTAACCAAGCGCTGTACTGACTCTCAGACATCCCGTTCATCGCCAGCATCTCTGCAACTGCTGGCAAGCCCACCGGGCTTTCGAGAGTGAGAATCTCAAAGGTGTCGGCCTCATCTGTATGTTATAAATAGCAACATGAAATTTCCCCGCTGCCCTGCGGAGCGCCCTGGCAGCCACCGCATGTGCCCTGACAAGCACGCCAGAAGCTAGGAAGC